>NW_027249699.1:0-93296 GCF_030848795.1 Temnothorax nylanderi | reverse complement strand
AGAGAGAGAGAGAGAGAGAGAGAGAGAAAGACGGAGAGACGACAGACTCGGTTTTTACGAACGAAGCAAATGACTGCGCTCGTAAATGGCGGCTGGTAGAAAAAGGGTTATTTCCGCGATAAAGTTCTTTTTTCTAATTATTTTTTTTAGCGCGTTACATCATCGGCCGTTTCCGCGCGCGACGAGCATCCATTTCTACCTACCTACATGGCGCCAGGCGATGGCAAAAGTTCGCCGTAGATACCGCAACATTTAAACCTTGTCGATAACCCGGCGTTGGTATACCAATTTCTAACTTGGCGCGTTTTCCTTAACTCCCAAGCGGTAGCTCAATAACGGTGTTAGAGAGAAGGGCGGTCGACAACTACGAAACAAACTTACAGAGCGAGACGCGTCCTGACGAACTTAGGGGTATCGCGAGATCATAAGAATGCGGGTCTGATTACTTTCTTTCCAACTATAAATTATTTTAACTGTCCTTTCGCGCCAGTCTGCGAAAACTTTGCGGAAATCGATGTTTCAAACATCCAGTCTGGACATTCAACCGTTTAAGGGTGCGTTCCACTTATCGCTCGCAACGCTCGTAGAATCATTTCATCCTTGTTGTTTGTCAAATGTTAAACAAGGACGAAATGATGCTCGCGAGCGTTGTGAGCGATAAGTAGAACGCAGCCTAAGACTGAACTGAAGCGACGTAAAGTATGCGCCCGCGCGTATTTGACGAAAATACTCGATTGCGTTCGTAATATTTGGAACGTCCATGTAAAACTTTATTATCCGAGATAGAAAAATTCAACGTTAAATTTCAACATTTCGATAATTTTTCCGGAAGAAGAATAAAGTGGGGTCGAGCTCGACGTGTGTCTTCGCGAGCGAATTCTGGACGTCGCGGATAATAATATTTCTCCGGCCGAGAGCGCGCGGAGGGACAAGCAACGATGCCGAAACTTATACGGTTACAAATCCCGACAAAAACGTACCCGGACCCGGACCCGAGTTCAGTCACGTGTCTGTGTCTGGCGCATCAAAAAAACGTCGGTCCGCGACGGACGGAAAGGGAGTGAGGAAACGGATGTACGGACGAACGAACGTACGTACGGACGGTTTAAAGAACGCCCACGTTCCTCCTCTTTGTTCGCCAAGATCGCGTTATCGGCCGGCAAAATATTGTTATCGCAGCGCGCGCGCGACGGTGAATCACCGATGCGAGAGCACAAAGGCCCGCTTGGCCGCCGCGCCGAGCGAAAGGAAGGGACCGATAACGATTGACCGACCGGCAAAACGTATCGAGAGTCTCGAGGCATTGACGCGGCATGGCAGGGAGGATCGAGAAAGCCGAGACAAAGAAAAAGAGGCAAGCCGGGATACGGGCGACGGATGTCGCTGCATGCGAAGGATGCATTATGGGATTACGACGTGAATGACCGTTTCAAAGTTCGCTACGCGTAACCGAAGTTGTCCCGCGAGTATGCGGCGCGAATGGAAAAGCGACGACGCTACGTCCACGGGGTGCTCGGTAAATTCGCAACGATACACCCTCGCTCTCTCGGAAACTTATACGACTTGGAGCGGGGACGGCGGCGGGCGGATGCGGATGTACTGAGTATACTTGAAAAGTTGGCGAATTTCGAGTCGATTTTTCCTCGGTGAAAGTTTGATTGGCCGCCATCTCGTTTCGCTAAACTTTTTAATTTTCAATATTACATATCTTGCAAACCAGAACTTGGATTAAAATTCTGATACATCTTAAGTTCACTTCGGATTAACTAAAGAATAAAGTTTCCACGTCTATTTGCCTCCGCTAATCTGGCCGAGTGATCTAAAATTCTCGCATTTATTTATTACGCGGAAACTACAAGTGTAGCGCAAATGAAATAATTTCGTTTACCGTGTTATTCGTTCCTCTTGGATATACAAGATCTCCGTGATATACGATCCAAGAGCACCACGCCGCGACTTTCTGAGACACGTTGTGTGGGGAGAAGGCTCGGCAAAAAGGAATCGCGCGGCGTTTGAGCGAGCGGAGTGCCGGCTATTCAGAAATCGCGAAACGGAAACGTCGAGTGCCATTCCTCGGGGCCAAGGCAAGGGACGATGGAAATGAAACGAACGGCGGCAGGCGGCGGGCGATATTTTATCTGATTTTATTTATGTCGCGCGTCAGCAACGATATCCAATTTTCCCCTGAAAAATCGGTAAAGCGCTGTTTCCGTAAGGTAGAAGGGACTGATACATCATCCTCCCGATAATAAACAGCGCGATATTTCCAATTTTCGGCGTATACATACGTAAGTTCGCGCGCCGACGTGATGCGATATTTGCGAGGCATGCGAAATATATGAGAGGGAACGACAGAAAGGAGGGGAAAAAGGAGGGGGAAAGGGGCGGAAAAAAAAGGAGTCGCGTCGCGCCGGAATCGTGCAAAAGCTACGCGTACGACGACGGTCCTTACAAATCCGACGCGCGCGGCTCGTGAAACTTACATGCCGTCGCGCGGCGACGAAAAATAAAAACGCGCCTGGCTACATTTTCACCGGCGCGCTTGCATTATGCAATTTTCAGCGCGACGACGAACTCGCGGCGGACACCTTGTATGCACTCCGCGTGTACACGCCGCGCGACGCGTGAATGTCACATCGTCACCGAACGGTACCGGTGGATTCCGTTTCCATTATTATCCTCTAAAGCCCTAAAGCGCGCGCGAAAGGGAGGAGAGGGCACCGACTGGTTAATATCTCGCTTCGACAATGGAACGCGAACGATCATTCACTCTTCGACATTTCGCAAATCACGTACACACGCTTTTTCGCGTGCAACGAAAATCGAGAGGGTGAAAAATAAAGTGGCATCGTTCTCCTGAGAACTGCGCGTGCAATCGCCCCATCGTTGCTCCGCGTGGCAAGTTTAATTAAGTAAATTTTCTCTTTAATGAAACACTATAATCTTGAGAATGACAGCGATTCAATAAACCAGTTAATTAGCATATCGCGGTGCATTGTTTTGTATATATATCACGTTACTCATTCGGAATTTAATTTTCCGTAGATTGATACAAATTTCGTGCTCGGTACGCCAGCATGCCTCGTCGAGTACGTTCTAGACAGGACCACGTCCGAGGGTTAATATCCATTGGCGCACACATACGCGCATACACACATGTTACATTGGCGAGTTGGAAGCTGCCTTGCGGCGCACCTTGGCCTCAAAATCAATACGGCCCTGCATCGCGCGCGGCGCCCCGTTATTAAAGACGCTCTGCGGCCGGGCCGGGGCCGGGGGTACCCGCGCCGTGGATGGCGCGTTGATAAATATTCCGTGGATGCGCCCAGGACAATCGTGGGGTAACGGCGGAGTCGTGTCGGCGCCCCCGATGAGACGGCGGAGACGACGGCGCTTTTGTTCGGCCCGAGCACGTACCGTGTAAGTATTAGTGTTACACAGAAAAGAATCGCAATGACCGAGAGAAAAATCGGAAAAGCCGCGCTCGTTTCTAGCAATGCTCTTAAACCGTCGTACGATCATTGCTGTTCCATTTAGGGCAGAAATTCTTAACGTGATTGCGCTTACAGGCGAAATTTAGTCAAAGGGTCATTCTTTTAATGACACGACACCATGAACGTTCGATATACGTTTTGGTAAAAAAAAATGGCACAGTTACGCTTATAAGATTTCATACTTTAATATTACACGAGTAATAATACTTAGGAACTTTAGGGTCAATATTGTTCTTTAACTGTTTCACAGGAAATCACGTCTGTTAAAGAAAATTAATTTTCAGCGTTCCGCAAAATTATCGAATGCTTAATGCAGGCAGTATGAAAATTAGATTAAACGATAATCATAATAGTACATAGACGACAATAAATGTAGTTACACCGACGACAATTAACGAACTAAATAGAATAGCAACTAATTTAGTTACCTAGCCTCATTTGTCGTCAACTATGGCAAAGTCGACCTCGCGCTACCAGTGCCGAAATTCGTTTACAACAATCGTTTTAACGTTCTACCGTTTACATTATTAGCTGCAGGTAATAACCCCATATTATATATGATGCAAATTACGGATTATCTAAACGAAATTTCCTAGGCATTATTGATTGAATCATATCGCTAGTTTTTTCAATCAATTGATAAAAATGCAAATCTGCCGTACGATAAGCGTTTTTTCTACGTCTTTTCCCTTATCGATTTTTCCTTCGCTATCTTCCATAACCGTTCGCAACATCTGCGACATCGTTTAATAATTTCGCGCGTCATTCGATCCCGAGATCAAGGAAAACAAAGCGGAAGAAAACTTTTCGATAAGTAATGGACTTCCGAGTTCGAGTCACGATTATAAGACGGCGAACGTAAGGTGGCGAACTAATTTTCCGATAAAAGCAAGCGAGGTGACTTCTTCGGCGACTTTATTACGCAAACAACGAGGCACACAATGGGGGACTGTCAAAAGCGTATATACGTCCGCCGTCTTGCGAGTGATCGTCGCGTCGCGCGTCGCCGCGCGCAGTAACTCATTTGATCAGAGATGTCAGTGCTTTGTGTACCTAAACTGTAATCTAGGATAACTTTCGTCTAGGATAACTTTCGGCTTTGTCGGCGGCGTCCCCTGTCTATCGGTTTTCCCAGTTTCCGCGGTTTCCACGGCAGCGACCCGCGCGAGTCGACGATATTAACGCGTTTATCGTGCCATTTCATTGCAGTTACGTCCTCCAGCTGCCTGTTAATTCGTCCCTTTTCAGCCCGAGTCCTCTCCAGCCATTCGGCCGCATTCTTAATGCTCATTCATTGCGGTATCGCGATATGAAATGGAGACACTTACTCGCGTTAATAGTGTCGCATTATATCAAGACTAACCAGCGAATACAGCCCGAATTGCCACGGGTGCAAAACGGATCAGAGTTGAGAGTGTTCGCCAGCTTAGTTAGCGAAACTTATAATAGCGTCAAAATTCAAAATAAAGGCCTACATATGCTTATTTCCGACATCTACATCAATTCACAATATTTAGTTTTCAATATTAAAAGAAAAAGGTTATCAATAGCGTGAAAGATGTGTACGCAAAAAAAAAATCAAAACTTTAAAAATTGCGAATTGTTAAGTTGGTAGGGTGACGCAATGCCGCGGAAAGTCAAACCACGATTTTTACAACAGTACACGTCGTACATTCGGCGTCAAATAATTTTTTTTTCCAAAATTTTTTTCTCTATTTCTCTGCGGTTAGGACACCTTTCAAAACGTTAAAAGCATTTTACGAGAGGAAAAATCAAATTTTTACCTGTCAGATTGCGCTACGCGGGTGTCACCCCTAGCGCCGACTTTCGCATAGAAATAAATTGCTCAATGTTTCGATCGAGAGCACAATACAACGACGCACCGCGCCGCGCCGTCCCGTCTCGGTTTCCCGAGAATTTCCGTAATTATAACACGTGTTGACTCGCGAAACTTAAATACTCGATGGCAGCCGCGGGAGGAAATGGCAGAGGGAACGAGCAATTCCTCGGCGAGAGGAAGATCCCGACGTCGCGCCGTGGAAAAGAAAAGGGGGGGGGGAAAGAGTTGAACGCCGAACTAAACAAGAATTTAAATTAAAATTCAGAAACGTGCGTCCGAGGATGCGAATACGGGGGGGAATGATTGGATGCTCCAGGTGGTATTGTACCGTCGTGTGCCCCGTACACAACGACGCCATCGGCATCCGCGCTGCGGAACGTGATTCGCCCGACGACATAATTTTGCGATGTGCACCGCCGAGATATTTACGAGCAACGCGTTCTCCTCGTTTTATCGCGATCAAAGGATCGTCCCTCGAACGCGCGTGCGTACTCTCCGAGTACGGCGCGTTGTGATTGTCACGTCTTACCCATTAAGGATTACTCGCGACTAAACTGGGAATTGTGACGAGATAGTCCCTTCCGCGAAGATGTTTCAAGCAGATAAGTTTACAAATCCGGAACGCGTCGGAAATGCGAGTCTCGTTCCCGAAATAGCGGTAATCCCTGTATTATAACCGTACGATATTTATACGTACGTTATCGCACTTAATCCGCGCACATTTCACAGGACATTTAAACGACGTAGTTTTCCGTTGATTAATTAATGTATCGAAGATAGTGCGAGACGCAAAACGCTCGAGTGTCGCTGCAATGGCGACGATATCGAGTCGTCGTGGACAGAATAAATGAACAATTACAGGGCAAATTTACTCACCGGTCGATTCATCGACGCCATCTTCTCGTTGGATGCTGCGCGTCCCTCTGCCCACTCACTTGAGACGTGAATCGATCGAAAAAAAAAAACACGGCTAATTACGATCGCGCGCGGTAATTAACGGTAATAAATTGGTTGCCTAGTTTCAGATATAGCAATCCCGGCGCTCATTATACACAACTTGGCGGATAAATAACGCGAAATATTGGCGATCATTTCTTGCCACTCTTGAAGTGAATTAAGCGTTAAAAAAAAAGAATCAGCAATTGAGAAATTTAAAACAAAATTACTATCTATTTCCGAGATTGATAAAAATTGGAGCATACTGAATTACATTGGAGTTAGACTGTTGGACTTAGTTTTCGGCTTAACTATGGCAATTCTCCTTTGACGCACAGAGCAAGTTGTGTCTGTGTCACGAACTTGAGTACACCAACAGCTGAAGAACGATTGATTATTATTAGATATCTTAATTGGTGTGAAAAGCTCACTTGACACTCCTAAGCTGCACGCGGACGGGGGGAGCTACAAGAAGACAATGCAAACTGACGCGCTTTAATAAATGACTCGAGACAAAGCGACACACGCCTCTCGCAAACGTAAAAGGATGCTATTAATCGAGCGTTAATTAACGCTCCATAGCGATTGCCAGCTCTCTATGTCACTCCCGGGGTCACTCCATATCTTGATGTTTGTTCGCATGTGGAAGGTGGGAGGTTTAGCTCTCGATGGGAGGAAAAAAAGACGCGGAAAATACGAGAGATATCGACGCATTGTCGAGAGATACCGGAAGGTGACTACGTGAGTTAAACAAAAACGGATACACACCGGCCGACCGGCGACGAGTCGATATCAAATAAAACCGCTACTACTGCGGCGTGCTCGACCCAATGCTAGGTTCTATATAGAGGCCCAACGTTCCTCTTGTTTCAAGATTATTGCTTCGCGGGAGAAGAGCGAGAAACATGGATTGATTAGATAACACTTACGTAATATGTATTACAACACCAATAGCGCGGGCGAGTTTTATCCGGTGTTCATTGCTAAACGATACTGTTGTGTCAGGCAGTAGTATTGACGCAATATAAATACGCCAACGCGCGACGCGCTTGGTGATACGGCGGAAAAACGTTGAAAAATTTCTCTCGGATATATTATATTGCAGTGACGAAACGCCGTCGACGAGAGGCGCGAAATTAAGAAACGCCACGCGGTGAATGTTGGACGCAGCTTTAACATAACGCGACTATGTTAACTATTAATCTATTGAAGCTTGAAATTATTTTTGCGCGGATTTCGTGCGTATTTTCATATTTTAGATTGATTAAATAAATGACGATAATGATCATGATGCGGTGTGATAATAATGATGCAATGGATTAAGATAATAAATATTTCGAAAGTAACAACGATATATTAATAGCTTAACACGATTATAGTTTTAGATACGTTGTACAAAATAATTTGAATTCCTTTTAATATGACGCGGAATGTCATTTGACATTCCTAAATCATAAATGATTACGTATCGCCCGCGAATGACGCAAAAGATATTAATTGCTGTTAACAGAATAAAACACTCGACATATTATATATATTTCCATTTTAACAGCAATATTTTAATTTGCATGAAAAATATTCGCGGATGATTAAATTATACGGGATGGAGCATTTTGCATTGAGTTTATATGGGGGGTAATATTTTTGAGTAAATTTTAATGCGGGTTATTAACGAAATACCAGGAGCACTTTAATGCAAACGTGGGAAAATTTTTGAATAACTAATTACTCAAGTAGATATATCTGTCTATATAAATTTTTATATGTGTCACTGCATAGATTAGATGTATTTACTTGACTCATTAATCATTTAAAAATTCATTTATATATTTTTTTTTTATTACATAAATACGTATAAATCTTATATAATTATAAACATGTATCATATATCATATATTTTGTATATATTACAATTCAGTGTAGTTAAAATCAGTATTTATAAAGAACTAGTTTCTCGTCTCCTACTTTTCTAAAATATTCTACTCAGTTTTCACGCAGCTTCGTCGTAATATCGCAAATGTATAAACATCATGGCTGCAGCGCAAGGGGATTATTTACGTTGCTCCAGGGTAATACGTGCGTCTACGGCATTCGCTACGATAAAGAGTCCGCGAGAAGATCCTTTGCGAACGTGCTTCTGTCATTGCCCCGACGAAACACCAAAACTCGAAACGTCAATCGATCGGGAGTTTGCGGAGTTGCGAATGTCAGAGAGGCATCCCGGTGACCGGTGTGCGGCATCGCTCTCGCGTTCGCGAACGTTCGCTTTAAACGACGCGACCAATTTCTCCCGCGGCCAACTTCTCGTCGCGGGGTATTCGAAAATTCCGCGAAGGTCCCCGCGCGGAAAGGCGACATCACGGGGGCGAAAAGCTCGCCGCGGCGGCCGGCGACCGAGAGCGACACCGCAGGTAGGTAGGTATATCGCGTATGTACTCGTCGCCGAAAGGGGTAATGAACCCCTTCGACGGCCGTGCGGCGCGCGGGGGAGGCGAGAAGGCACCGCGGCGGAGATTCCACCGTCGATTCCGAGGCGTGCCGTGTGGCCGTGTGCGAAAGCCGTGTCGCGAGGAGGCCCAAGTGTATATACAGGGTTCGACGTACTCACCGCAATGCAGTGACCTCCGCCGCGGTGGTCGTTATCGGCACGCCGAGCACTTCCTTCCCTCCCTCGACGTGTCGACGACGTGGCCCTTTCGGCAGAGACGGGGGGTTGAACGAAGAGGGCTGCTCTGCCCGCTCTGCCGCTGCCCGTGACAGGAACCACCGCGTATAAACCCGAAGGGGGACAGTCACGTTTCCATCGGCGCACAACGCGCTAATACGCTCTCGTCGTCGTTGTGCGATTCTCACTTGTATATCACCGCACCACACGCGTTTACGCACCGCGCGTCAACGTTTGGACGCCGGGCTGCGCGGCTACGTCACGACCGCACACGGCCAGGGCCCAAGGAACGCGGAAGAGGAAAGTTTTTTTTCGGGCTCGACGCGGCCCGCCGAATCGATGTGTGATGTTACACTTCCCAACTGTCTTTTTTGATTCTGCAGATGTGCCCGCGACTAGGGCCATCCCACGGCGCGTGGGCGTACTCGCTCGCGCCGGCAGCGGGCGGGAAATTTAAATGCGAAATCGTCGAAAAGAGCTGGCTTATTGAAAATCTGCGCTAATTGATGAATCGTTTAACGTTTCCAGAATCTAAATTTCTTCTAGAAAACATAAAAGTGAAGGAATATAAAACAATAACGAAAGTATGTCAGAGCCGAGAAAATATTCCATGAATCCGATCTATTATCTCGAAGAAATATCCGTAAATTGTGATCTTATTAATTATTCGTAAACTCTATAAAAAATAATTTATCGGTTACCTTATCGTTGGATTTAATGGCGGTCAAACGAATCATGAGATACAAATAATATTTTGACTTTCTGCTTACGTAGAAATAAATGACAAATTATTATAGTAAAAGAACCCTAGACACGTCTCTATTATATCATTTATGATGATGGATATTGAGAATTACGTAATGTGCAACTTTTTAATATAATTTATTTGCATATATAGTATGGTTTTTCACAATATATATTATATAAGAACATAATTCACCTTGTAATATTAATTTTATTAAATATAATATTAATACTTAAAAATTTTTTTTCATGATTGAAAACCACCGTATTTCGTTAGTAATTACTTAATGATCGTAACGCAAGGGCGTAGCACGGTAAGCATATCTTTTATGTACTCCTTGTTGCAACTGCGATATAGAAGCGCTCATTTTTTTATAATATATTACAACGTATATATATATATTTTTTTATATTTACATGAATATAACGTAATTAAGTCACGCATTTCTTTCAGTTCGTGCACGTAAGTATGTATGGAAATAAAACGTGTTGTGTACCACATTGAGCTAGCTTAAAACAATTAAGTCTCCTTCCGTCCTAAATTAAATAAGGCATTGATAGTGAAAATAGACATATAGATAAAGGACACGTAAAGTGTATACTATTAAACAATAGCTATCTGACGCAATAATAAAGTCAACGTATCGTTACAACAGTAAATAATAATGCACACGTTAAGTAGATATATTCTAATGCGTGATATAATTATCGTAAGGCATTAAGTTTTACGGACTATTTATATAGATCAAGCATAAATGCGGTCATTTTCAAACAGAATATCTATCTGATAATACCTAGATTTGAATCTTCTTTTTGATATCGTCGATTTACAAGTAAATACAATTTTAACACGCCGTCTGTAAAAATGTTTATGCGATACATAGGATACCAAACGTGATTATTAAATTCATTAGATATCTTATCGTATTCATGTACTGCCTTTTCGTATTTGTGATCTTTTTGTATAGGAATATAATACAAGAAGCTACAATAGAGTGTACTCAAACTCGATTACAAAAATTTACGAGTCTCTCGTATCGTCTGCATTACATTATGACAATATTCTGTAAGTCCATCTAACGTTAATTACATGTAATATTTATTGCTTCACCATACTATTTGCAAATCATGAATTTCATATGATATATAAATGATGTACGCACGCACACGCGCGTGTTTTGTCATATTTTGGAATAAATTAAGTGAATTAATCTTGTTACATCTTAAAGATACAAGACGATCATATTGTAAAGAATAGATTTCAAGTATTAATTTAAAGATACCAGTTTTGAAAGACAGACTCAGAGAACACCGCACTGCACATGCATAATGATAATCTTCTTCCTTATCCAATCTAAACTTTAATATGCGAAGATTGGATTGCGCGCTGGTTGTTCATTGTTCCATTAATGAACTTAGGTTACTTAGGGTATTATACGCACTTCATAACATATTAGATTACAGCTGGATACAGCTTGTCATCTCCAAGCTAGGAAATACTAACTTATTAAATGTAAGCTTATGTATATCGCTCTGCAAATCTAATATGAAGATGAAGATGAAGCAATTCCAAAGGATATTCATTTATCAGCGAATAATTAGCGCACTTTACTATCATTTACAAATCTCAATCAAGGTTTTACGAACGAGAGACTTATTAAAATAAGAAATTTCATAACCAGAATTTAAGGCCACAAAATTTCTGTCATGACAATATTATTTATTATCTAACGGGACGTACCTGTTTACAATAAAATAAGCTGTATAAACAGGATGGAATGTTATATTAACTCCGTATCCTTCAGAATGTATGTTAATTCTGCGAATAAATGTTATAATACAAGATAGGCATTCGTATCTGACACTGATTTCGTCATCTTCGATTAAGGATATTAACAAGAAGCAATACTTAAATTATTTTTCGAGACTATTGAGTTTTGCTGCACCAGAATAATGAGAAAATATACACAATAATTTAAATTTCTGGAAAACAATGTTGTAATCAATTTGTTCCTTCATTTAATATACTGTATACAATTATATTTCCTGAGTACAACATATATCCTTAAGTCATTAACTCAGAAGAACAAGCAAGGTAAAATTAATGATAACCTGCAACCAATTAATTCAATTTTGTTAGTTCGTCAATATATATTTTTACAAATAAGTTTATTAATATGATTAAAATTCTGCGTATCTTATTTTGTATGTTAATACAATAAAATATGAATTTTCTTCCAATAACTTATTCTAAACTACATAATTTCATTTTGTACTATTTAGCACAAAACGAAATGAAAATTTTGAAATAAAAATGTTACTTTATTAGCTTTGGTTTCTATCGTTTCTTGCCTTTTCTTCTAATAATATACTAACTGTTTATAAAACTGTTTATATTCTTCTGTACATTATAGGAGTATGCGTTCTTGAACAATACAATTTCTATATATAATGCTATCTTGTATCATTTGATAATCAAAAAGACTATAAAAGGAACAATATATATAAAGAAAAAAGGATAAGTTAGTTTATACTTATATATGTATGTAAAATATACGTATATATGTGACAAGCAAAAGTTTATCTTTGCTCTTCAACAAAAGACATAAACAGTTTTACATAATAAACAGTTGAAAAGGGAAATTGAAAGTTTACTTGCTGTTAAAGTGGAAAAAGAGAAGTATAGTTTGGTGTGCCATAAAAATATAATTAAAATTATGACATATATGTAGGTATATATATATATATATATATATATATATAATCCATATTTACAATATTAGAAGTTTTATTTATTAGAAAAAACAATATACTTTTTCCTGAAACAACAGTCTATTTCGAGTATGCAATATAAATTTAGAGAGTAAATTTTTTAATTAAAAAGAAAGTTAAATAATGTTTATTTTATTTTATACAAGTGCAAATTTCAAGAATTGAATTTATTGACAACAAAATAGCATTATATCAATATCTTACGATTAGAAAATAGAAAAAAGAAAATATATCTATGTGCAGAGAATTTTTGAGTCGCAGAATAACATTGATTGTTCTTATTTTCACATGTCACAATGTCATTTTGAAACAACTTGTCATAATTTTATCATGTACAGTCATTTCATAAATTGAAAAAATTGCAAATTGCATTTTATAACAATATTCTAATATTATTAACGAAGAAAAGAATCAGTTAATAAATCAATATCATAATATCACATTGTTATAGCAGCCAAATCACTTCTCCTAGAAAATCCCAGTTGTAATAGTAAAAATATGGCATGTCTTTAATCAAGTCAAGAGTGGATTAATTAAATGTCTGACTGCAAGTTTTAACAGCCTACTTCAGATTACGTAAATATTTTTCATTATAAGTATTTTCAAAAGCGTATGCTGAAAGACTTATTGAAAGTTATTTAGAAAAACTAAGCGATTTAACTTTTAAACATATTATTTTCAATATATTTTAATGTTGCCGTTTATAATTAAGAGACAACAAAATCATTAAAGTGCAGAAAATTTTTAAATAGATAATCATATTAAGATAATATACTTTTCTGTGTACCTCTATATAGGTATATGTAATATATACATTATATTACAGATATCATCATGAACAAAGGTATTTCGTGCTAGTCGACTCCAGCAAAACCTTGAGAACCTTCAATTGCTTTAACTAGCTTATCCCTGAGTTGTTGATAACTTTTATACGGAGGAAGGTCAATACGATTAAAACTGAAACAATAATTTATACTATTGTATGACAACTTTGTATGCAAAAAATTATTTCAATGATAATGAAATAAGCTAAGCTGATAAATAACCATATTTTATAATTCTTTTTTTTAAGTATACAATATATAAAATAGATAAAATGTATATATAGTTTGAAGTAAATTAGAAACTTTAGCAAATAAATTACTTTCATAAAATAAAAACTTACCAAGTATGAGCTCTTGGATAATTCTCTGGTGTACCCCACCTTTCAATTGTGAATAATTGCGGTCCATTACTGCCATAAAGTTCTTTGAATCCATTCATTGGAACACGTGATGTGCCAGTTACAAACTGTAATAATCTAGAACGCATTTCATTGCTAAATGACAAAACGACTCTCCAGAACCATTGCACAACAATGTGGTTTGCATGATAGTCTCCTTTATACAAAGTATTTTGTTTCCAGTCTTTCACATCAATATGCTGTATGCCACACATTAACAATTCCAGTTCATGTTCATCGAATATTTTTACCAATGTTGGTGGTATAAGAGCGTTGAACCCTTCTAAGAAGGCATTCATTTGTTCCTGCACGCGAGATACAAATCGCCATTGTATAACTAAACTTATATATTCGTCTTTATTTTCATCGGTCAAAGGAATATTAGCGCCATCTGGCTTTAAGTCTCTTTGGGAAGTATGACCAAAGCTTTCTTCGTCGAGACTGAAAGTGAGTTCTAATTCACTAGGATCATTCTCTTTAATCCATAAAAGAGAGTTGTAATATTCAGAATCGACACTCTCCATATCCTTCAGATCAATTGATTTACCCAACATCATTTTATAAAATGGTCGAATAAAGAAAGCTAAAAAATAAATTTATTTAATAACAGTTATTTTATTATATATATTAATATTATAATTACTACAAATTTTACTATATATTAAGACTTACCATCCAAAAGCTTGCCGTGATAAACCGCCATTCCTGCTATACGTCCGATAAATTTAAAGTAATTCAAATGCTCTTCGTTACATACACCAGAACAAGGATTAATTTGCAGTGTATAGTTATCACTAAAAATAAAACAATTATATCATTTTTGTTCTATAATCATACATTACAAGCATTAAGATAGAATTTTTATACTCACGTTGCAGAATACTCAAAAAGTCCATAGTATGGATTAAACATTTCCTTAGACAATAAGAAGAACCATTCTCTTGCAAGGCCACCATAATCTAAGCCTACTTCTCCTTCAAATTCTACCCATAATTTCGTTTTTAGAATATCAACTCTGTTAACAGAGCTTATAATACGGTACGAATCTTCCAAAATATTGTTCCGTCCAACTTTTATCTCAAACTTATTAGGAACATTATTCTGTAATAAGATATATAGATATAATGATCATATCTACGTCAAAGGTGATTTAATAAATAATGACCATCTACATACAGGCTTTCTTAGTTGTGATTTCAGATACTCATATTTACGCTTATAGTCTCTTGAATATGGTACAGCCTGAAAACGCATTATACTTTACAAATTATTTCTAATTCTAAATCTAATTGTAAATCTAAATCTAAATGTATGTATGTGTATATATATAATATATATATACATATATATACATATATATACAATTTTTCTAATAAAAGGGTTCATATAAAACATTTGTAATCATACCGGGCCAGCAATTTGAGGATTAGACATACGCGGATCTTCCCATTGTGTTGTTCTTGTATCTATAACAAAAAAGATAAATAGATATCCAGATATATTATTATAATTTAAAACTTTAATGTATGGGAAATTATGCACATACTGTGATCTATAAAAAAGATTCGTCCATCAGTGTGTACTCTTTCCTCCCATCCTTCTGGAAGCGGTCCTAATTGATCTAAATCACCTCTCGATGTCGTTGATGGTGCAGTATGATTAGGTATAGAACTCGGTCTTCCCGTTCTAGGATCAATCCAAGTTGTCGCCCTCTCATTGTGATCAATAAAAAATATTCTACCATTAGGTGCTACTTGCATGCCCCAACCAGGAGGTAATCCTTCATCATTAGATACGGGAAGAGTAGGTTTGGGACTTTCAATCTAAAATTTTTACGATAAAAGAAGAAAATATATTAGATAATATTATAAATGATATTTAATAGAATCCATAATTAAACATACCTGCTCCGATGAACGTCTCGAACCAGCTGGACTATCGATATTATCATCAGTCTGTAAATATAACATAAAAATATTTATATATTACAATTGAATAAAATAAAATATGTAAATATAAAGTGAGAATGATATGTGTATTTATTAATATAATAAGCTAGTGCATATATTACAATTTCAAAAGAATATATTGTTAAATACAAGATTTTTTTTTACTTTAAAGCATATTTTTATCTATATTATTTATAATAATTTAGGGTACATTTTTCATTTATATTATTTATAATAAGTATACAACACGAAAGATTCACGCTAAATTTTATATACATAAAGAAATTTTCAAAATAAAAAGTTCTAACTAGAGCATGCTACAGATATTAAATTGTAAATCAGTAGTACATAAAATAAATCAAAAATATATTTTAAGAAATAAAAAATAATAATGCCAACAAATATCATTACACAAAAAAAAAGAGAAAATCTAAGTTTGTAAGTTCTACCTGATGCTATAACTGGAACTTTATAGTATAAATACATATTTTTATATACTTTTATATACTCTATTCAATAATATATTTTTAAGCTATATAACAGTTATAAAGAATAGTTATAAAGAAACTAGAATACACATGTCTATATCTCTAGTCTATATAATGCATAACTAGTCTATATAACTTAGCTTTATCAGAGTTGAATCAGATGAAATTGATGCATGAAATAAAACTTACATATGCTATTACTCACTTTACAACAAGCACACAAATATACACGTATTAAGCGTTACATTCAACTAAAGGTGAACATAACAACTTTATATATATTAATACCTGTTCTTCAGATTCACTAAGGTAGCCACGTTGATCGACAGAACGTCCGGAGTCTGAAGAAGTATCCCCAATACCCCCTCCCCTATGATCCCCACCCTCACAATCTCTTGCTTCCGAATCTTCATCATCCTCGCGTAGAACTTCACCATCCTTACACACACATGCACAAATTTCTACATACTGCATGCTAATCATACGAATTGTATGAATAGATATGCTAATTCCAGAATTGTAATACATACGCGTTTAAAAATATTGTTTAACCATTTAAGAACATATTAAGAATAAAAAGCTATTTGTGTTTCGTGATAATAAAATATTATTAATGTCGAACACTAAATTGCCAATATTATACACCACCTATAAATTGATCAGAATATAATACTATTTTACTACATCATTTACTAAACACATTCTTACATAGAGAAAAATATGCAATAACAAACATGTTTATACAAACTATGTTGCATATATCCAAACTCATTATTGAAATAAATGTTGGGAAAAATCTAAGAAAACTCTTGCTAACATTTATAAAGAAACATCTCAAACATATAATAAAATAATTTTATAAAGTTCAAGTTAATATGCAATTAATAATGTGCCTGTATTCTTTTTACAAATGTACCACTGAATCGGATATACAGCATATTTACAATGATTGTTTCATTATATATTGAAATTTTTGTGCGTGTGTGTGTATGAACATATATCTTTTACGTGAAATATCAATAAATAAATAAAGAAAACATAGTAATGCCTATCAGCATGGAGATTTGAAAGCAGAGAATATTATTACGTAACTTTAACTTTTAAAAGATATATACGGAAAGATATCATTCTTTAGAAATGTAATTAAAAGGTATCTTTTTATATTTATCATAAAGATAAATAAATCTAATAAATTTGAAAATTTTCTAAAACAAGTAGATATAATATATAATATCAATAACACGGAGCAATAACGTAAATAGCTATTCAAGACAAACCATGATTATAAAGTAGATTTAATTTTAATAACTCAATGTGTTTCCTACCTATATGTTTAAAAAATTAGTATATAAGTATAATTTGTAGTCTAATTCTTTATATATGTTGTTTATGTAAGGTATGTATGTTGAGTTTTTTTTTTATGCAAAAGTAGCAACTTAAAACTTTAATAAAAAACACTGTTGAACTTACTTGATTTACTACCGAGTTCCTATGTCTACCTTCATCATCAGCACTAATGTGAAACCGTCGTTGAAACTCAGTAGCTGCTGTATCCAAATTACGTTGTTCAACAATTCCACTTGGTGCTGTTGTATCTCTGTTACAATAAGATAACATTTTGAAATATAGATGTTATATTTTTTGAACGCGCGTATCGAATATCTATATATTGAATAAATGCTGTCACATACGGTTCTGGTCGTTCCCATTGTGTGAAACGCGCTATATGATTAACATAGTATGTCCGACCATTTGCGTCCTGTCTTTCTTCCCACCCTGGTGGTAATGGCCTATTAACCATCGTAATCTGCAAAAGTATTTTAAAGATTCGTAGAGTTGTGTAATAAGATTGCATTATTCTTATTTTACAAGTATGCGAAAAATACATTTAATTAGTTTGTTGTACTTAAAAAAAATATATAAATTAATATAACAAAGTTAGTATAACAACAATGCCTCTCTATGCAAACATACATCTGCACTTTGTTCTACTGGACTGTTATTCTCTGGCTGTACTAATTCCCATCCGCCTGAATCAGATACGTCTCCATTGTCATTTTCAATACTAGATGAATCGGAAATGTATGCATGATACAGTTCCAATGTTCCCTTAACTCGTGACCGCTGACTGGAATGATTACTAGCCATATCCTCATAAGTTATTCATTTTGCATTCGCAAATAAAAAAGTACAAAGCAAACAAATTTCAATAAAACAATATTAATCTAAAGTGTATATACAATTAGATATTTTTTAATTAATATAGTCAAGTCCAAATTATATATACAGCGCATGTTACTGAAAATTTAAGTCAAAGCGACTAAAATAATTGATAATGTATGACTTATTGCTTGAAAGTTATAACATACCAAACTTATATATCGCAATTGGATATAAATAATGTAAATTAGATCAAAATGTGTAGTATAAATTAAGTTGGAAAATATGTAGCATGAAGCAAAATCGTCAAAGATACTTACCTACGAGGGCGAAGTACATAATTCCTAGCAGGAATAGAGCGACCTTCTTGTTCCTTTGGTAAATTAATCAATGTTAACTCAACCATACCAAGAAAATCATCCCTTGTCAATCTGTTTTCATCAAAAACTTGTAAGACCAATTTGTGTTCTACTGGTTTTACCTGCCAAAAAAAAATAGTTTGTGCTAATAATACATGTTTACACATAAAACTTGGAAATAACACGAAAAATATCTTAGGAAAAAGCATTTTTCATAGTTCTTTTTCTTTTTCTTTACTCCACTTACCCTAAATATAAATTCTTCTTCCCAGACAGGATTCAATGTCTTCTTCTTGGTTCTTGTAAGTGCAGAATCCACTGTCTGATCGCCATTTATTGTGTTCAAGTCCACGCGTACATAGGGATCGCTCGCACCAAAAATATCTTTCTTAGCTAAATGGTGCCCAGCGATTACTTTTAACCTCAACTTGCTCGTTTCGTCTCTCTAAATAAATAAATCATCCGATCAAACAATCAATTATCAAAATTATGCTCCATTATCGACAGGTATATCCAAGATGGTATTAATATGAAATGTATACATATATATATATATATATTTTTTTAATAATACTATCAAAAATATAACAAATATCGAAACATAATTGAGATTTACAAATGCCTCTTTCCACAAAATATTTCCACAGCTATGTTACAAGCATTAAACATACAAGCGTTACTTTTGTACAAACACTAGAGAAAAATTATCAAACGATATCTCTCCGACTGATTATTATCATAATGGCAGACAAGCCTTTCCTGAATATTGCACTACATTGCACAAGATATGTCGCCAACAATTACATGAAAGTTACTCCAAACGTGTTCATCGCAACAATGAACACCGAAATGTAGAATCGATAATTAACACGCCATTTGGGAGACACGTGCGAGCGACGTCGTCGTTAAAATACTGCTACGTTGCAAGTGTAATTTAGGGATTAACATCGGGTACTATTTTTCCGATAGGATTACGATCATCACGATCATCGTCATCGTCATCGGCGTACACACACCGCTGGTCGGGACGCACCACGTATATATCGACCGCGACGATTCGGCCGCGCGGAAGGAAGGAAAAAAATATCCGCCCGTGTGGCAATAAACAGCCGTGCCCCGTAACACACTCGTCGTTCGGTTGTGCCTTTATCAGTCGCCCAGAAAACCCAACCTGTACTTGTCAAACTGTCAAAGTGGTGTTACGTACGGAATCGCCGTCGACTCCGACCGTCGGATTGTAACCGTAAACATGTTCTTCTGCCATTAACGTTACGTGTGCTCGATTGGTACCTAATCGCCGACCGCTCTCTCTTGCTATTTAACGGGCCTCACAGTTTCTTGTGTGCCATCAAGAAACCTATTTTGCGCTAACCCCCCTCCGCGACTACTGCGCGACCGAGAGACGGATGTGACATGCCCGCTTCCGGGTTCAAAGATGGCCAGCTTGCCGTTTAAATATTCAAAGAGCGGCAAACACGCGGACCGATCGCGCTCGCGTGTCTGCGCGATATAAATATGAGAAATCTCCTGACAATTGTTCTTAATCTATTTAAAATCCCTGCTATACAATCTCTCCTCTACGATAGAAATGTTATTTATTTGTGGAGAGGCGCGATATACTGGAAAATATGAAAATTTTGCGAGAAAATTTACAGGCGATAGAGTACGCACTAGATGCAAAAGTTCCTCGAAATATGCATTTAAACTGTTTAAACACGTTTTATTTATATATTTATTATATTCTAATGTTAATTTAATGTGGATACACAGTTTACGTGTGTACATTTTGAATAAAAAATAATATTTGTGTTTATTATTTGAACAAAAAAATTTTAAAAATTTATTACCACGAAATATTATTTTAAAAATGACGTCAACCTACTTCCTCAAAGATCATTGCATTTGGCAAAAATTTACTCTTATCTCAGGATTTTATGAAATGATTCAATCTTGAAGATAATCAGGTCGACTAGAACAATGGAAATCACACAAATGGAATGGAATGTGAGGAGAATACTCGATTGTGATTGGTCAATTTCTTACGTCTTAGAGCTTAAATACCCTTTAAAGCAAGGTTGTAGACCAGCATTGCACTTATAAATTTATATTTGTAAGAACAAATAATGTTAAAAAATATCTCTTTTGCTCTTGTTAAGATTTCTTCTTGAAGTTTCCCGCAAAGTTTCAATTTTTTACTATTACGATAGCGTACGACAAGTTCCCTAAGATAAATCTTACTTAAATAAATTTAAGATGCAAATTGCCTGAAATTTGTGGTTGTCGAATTCACGAAGTCGTAAAAAGTTGTAAAGATATCTTTCATCGTGATTTCCATTGTTCTAGTCGACCTGATTATACTCCTGGATGCAATAGTAAATGTTCCCAGGCACTCCCCACAACGACGCAGCGATGGACACCCATGGAGTTTTAGTGGGTAAAAATCCCACACTCCCTTCATCCCTCTCCCAGGAGGGTGAGGGGGTCTTCCCCTCTCCAACACCAGAGGGGGGCTACTGGTAGAAACCTGACCTTTGGGTCAGGAATTCCAGTAGCTCGAAGATTTCTCCACGTAAAAAAAAAAAAGTCGACCTGATTATATCTTCAAGATTGAATCATTTCATAAAATCCTGAGATAAGAGTAAATTTTTGCCGAATGCAATTATCTTTGAGAAAGTAGGTTGACGTCATTTTTCACTAATAAATTTCGAAATGGATAACATATATTTCACGTATAAGATGAGTCTAAAATTTGTGACTCGCACTTTATTATGTGATATGAAATTTCAAATATATCTGTGGCATGCGGCTGCATGCAGGAACTCCTTCGTGAGAAAGTTTTAAAATTTTCAAAAAGTTTTCTGTTTTTCTTTTCTTGTCCAATACCGCGTTCGCTCATAGCACAGGGAGAAGTTAACCGCAGGAATACCAACGTCGACTACGTTCGCACAGAACGATATCTGTAAAGCGGAATTCACAGTCCGATTTTATATTTAAAGCCTTGTGTCCACGATGCTAGAAATTTTACTCCGAAATCTCGGACGGAGAAAGAATTAGCCAATGAAATTGATCATTGGCTGAATTGTTTAAATGTGATTGGTCAATTCTTTCGATGTCCGAGATCTCGGAGTGATCTCCAGCATCGTAAACACAAGCCTAGGCTTAAGACACTCTCGAGATGCTATACCATTTCATTGGCTGCAGTCCATTTAATACATGCTACAAATGCTATGAAGCGTTCTTCTTCTTCTTCTTTCTTCATTAAAAGAAAAAGAATATGCTTCAAAATATTTTAAGTGTGTAAAGCCCCTTGCACAATATGCGATAGCGATAGCGACAGCGACAATTTAAAGTTGCCGACGAAAGTATAGCTTGACAAGCGCAACGTGGAAATAACACTTTTCAACTAGCAGTTGCCATCGTTTGTGACGTATTGTAGAACCGGCTTTAAGGTCATCACAAGACGTACCACACAAGGCCAAAATTAAAAAAATCCGAAGTATGTAAGATCGAATTATGAATATTCTAAAAGTTTGATCTTAATCTCATTATCAGTTGATCTTAAAATTCCACATCCAAACAATTAAATAAGCATTTCGTATCATATAAATTTTATTTAAAATTATTTTAAATATAAGATGAACTATGAATACTGCTCATATAAAAGCTGTACGAATCGAGAAAAATCTTTCACTCTCCCCTTTTCTCTCCTCTCTCTCTCTCTCTCTCTCTCTCTCTCTCTCTCTCTCTCTCTCTCTCTCTCTCTCTCTCTCTCTCTCTCTCTCTCTCTCTCTCTCTCTCTCTCTCTCTCTCTCTCTCTCTCCCCCTTTCCTCTCGTTTCCATATATATATCAATATATCTTACCGCAATTTCCGATAGGGATACCCGACCGAATTGCGCATTGACTTCTGCCACACGTGATGCGGAACGATGTTGCGCGGTCCATGTGTAGGCGCGTCTTCTGGGTGGGACTGGATCGACGCCAGCATAAATCGGATATGTCAGAGTGCCCGGCATCTTTCGCTCTTCCTTTATGTCCTTCCAGCTTCACTAGTCTCGGACTCATCGACTCTGTTACAGTTTTCTTATTTAGACACGTCGTACTTTAGTTTACTTTAAGCTTCGAACTATGTAGGAGGCAATCTATAATATATGTGCATACGTTTCAAAAAGCGCACTTTCATCGTCACGTTTTTAATCTCGTATAAAAATCTACATTATCTAACTTTATTTCTCTTACACGTATAATTTATAAACGTTTGTTTTAAGCTACATTGATTATGTTTACACATTATTAATTGGGTTTAATAACACATTTGTAGTGTAGTACTATAACTTCTTAAAATGCATGTTTGTTTACACGAAGAGATGTTATTTTATCCTCCATTCAAAAAAATCTTGAACTTGTCAAAGAAATACAGTAGATATACTTTTCATAATGTTATCTTAAATTGGAAATGCAATCACAACAATTTATTTAGGCCCGGTCTACAATCAGTCGTATGTCGGAGTTGGATGTCGGAACGTAACCGATGGTCCAATGAGAGAATTTCTTTTTCGAAAACGAATTTTAGTCATATTAAATCTCTAGCGTATTGTTTATGAATTTCAAGAAATTTTGTTTACATTTTACGCCAAGCGCCAAGTAATTGCGTGTTGATGCACGTAAGAATTTCAAATAAAATAATAATACATAGAGATCTTACGAAAAACTTATATAATTATTTAACAATCCATTATTCAAAATCAGATAGTAATCCATTGGTTTCCATGTGTGCATCCGTTATGTAATAATGTAATTTCCAAGTCTACCTACATAATTGCACGAAGTTCCTTCAGGCTGGACACATAAAATACAATTCTGGACCGATAAGTCTCCTTATTTTACATATAAATCTTCTTGTTATTATATATTTATACGGAGGAAAATATATAAATTAATTATAGAAACGGGAATAGCTATATATGTGCTGTTCGACGAAAACAAAACTCCGAAGCTAAAACATATCCTAATCGACTTAACAATTGGTTCACTTGTAAGTCACATTGCAGCACCAATTTGTGTACTTGACGTCACGATCTTTGCGGAAAAGGAACGAGCGTGAACGATCAGAACTCACTTCGTCCTCAGACTCACTTTATCACTAACACGAAGCAAATGCTAAAATTTTAGATAAGACGATATCGTTAATCATCGTCGAGATAACGTTCACCACGACACACGAAAGGCTGCCCATATGGCGATAATTTCGTGTGCGTGTCGCGTTTGTGTACAGACGGATAGGTAATCGTTGTTGCCGTCTCTACCTGCTTCGAGCTGCAGCTTACTTAGCAATTTCACATATGCAAATTTGTGCACTGCCTAAAACTGGAATTATCGGAATGCACTAAATGCGCTTTGCTACGTATATCGTTCAAATCTTTTAGCGTACTCCTATGTATATTTTACGTATTTTGTGTGATAATTCTCGATTTATATACATCTCCCCCTCTTCTATCTCTTATCAATTCGCTCGAGATCGATCGAATGCCGTTTTCATTACGTAGAATTTAGGAGAAGTAATACTCGGAAGTTAATGACGTAGCACTTAGCAGTATGACGCATCGGGTACATAATTATCACTTTACGTCATTCATACGACAATTTGTACGTCGATATCTGATAATACTGTCCTAAGGACGCTTTCAATATTTTATTAAATAAACTGCGATTAACTTGATCAGCGATTAATTCAACCAGCAGAGTTCCTCGCAGCAAAAAAAATTTCCGATTATACAATTTATCGTCCCTAATATCTATCTAACTATTCTAACTCATTCTATAATCTATCGCGATTAACCGGAGTTTGGTCGAAAAGTAGTCTAGTTCGATTTATAGTATTTCTCATAAACAAAAGCTGCCAGAAAAAATTATCATAGATCGACATCGATCGTATTCGCATATATTAAGCTCGTGCTTTAATTGCTAGCAGAACTCACAAACGTAATATGACGGCATATTGACAGCATGACGGCATATCGATCTGTCGAGCGCAGGTTTCCGTTCGCGGTTTCTACCATCAATCTGTCTTGTACCATGTTGCAGATCCGCTTCTCCCATCAATCTGCCGTCACATCTTATATTGGCGATTCTCGCTATATTTTTGCCAGTATTCGATCGACGGCATTACGAGAATCCTGATAAACAGCAAGCATTTTGCAAAATCTGTTCTCGACAGTTCTGGTTATTTAATATATTTTATCAAAGCAAACTGTGTTTTACAAATACATGATATATATTTTTTTGTAAATTTTATAATAAAACCAAAGTGCATAAAAATATCTGTTTCTCTCGATCGCATTATATTGCATCTTTTATATTAAGAAATTAAATAAAAATACATAAAGAGGTCTAAAGTAGATAAAGTTTTTAAAGTCTATCCAAAATATTCGTATATGCATAAAGCAATCAAATGCAAACAAAATAAAAGATGCTCATGGTTACGGGTTTAAAACTAAATATACAATTAGTTGTAACTCTGAGAGCCATAATAAGGTACTCGGCGTTTTTATTTTGATCGGTCATATATAGGCTGCGTTCGGGGAGCGCGCTATTAGCGCTATTGCATTATTCTATCTTTATCGCTCATCAAGTGTAGAACAAGGATAGAATAAGCAAATAGCGCTAATAGCGCGCTCCCCAAACGCAGCCATAGTCGACGCTCCTTATTCGCGGATTCACTATTCGCGGTCGATATATCGATGGTCACGTTTCAGTATTCGCGGATAATCACTACACGTGTTCACAATTGCATTTTGGATCATTGCCAATACTATTAGAAGGCAGGGTTTCAAAGAATTGGAAAAAAAGACATTGAAGAGTTATTATACAGTCTGCAATCTGCATATAAAGATTTTACAAAAGCTGATTTAAAAGAAATGATTTTGCCAGAGAAAATTAACTCAGTTAATGAAGATTGATGAAGTTACTGCATCGACGTAAAGCTCGAAAAAAACTCGAATTTAACATGAAAACGCTGACCATAGAAATCAAAAGCTTTCCCACAATTTTTATAAATATTTTTATAAGCAACGATTCCGATTTTTTATGTATATAGCCAAGATTCCTATAGAAAGGAATCTTATTTTTAAAAGTAAAGGAGACAATGTATGATTACACGAATTATTTTAAAATTTTAAAAAGCTGCAACATGTAAAGCAAACCAAAATAATTAGTAGATTTTTAAGCCAGTTAAAACTAAAATTAATTAAAATCGTATATTAATTATAAACACGTTTTTAGTCCTAATCGCTAATATCTGTTCCAATTGTTCCTTATATTTTTAATTTTGCAGGAGTTTTAAAGGCCCCCGCACAATGAAAAATATATAAAGAAATAAGGAACAGATATAGCGATTTTAGGACTAAAGCCCCTTGCACAATAGGCGATAGCAATAGCGATAGCGATAGCGACAAAGTTGCCGACAAAGCTACAGTAGTGCGATTCTGTAACTTGTTATGAGGTATCGACTATCGTTGCGCAGATATTTTATATGGTAAAAAAGCTGCGCAATTGTCGTTATAGCTCATAACGACGGCATAACGAGTTACAGAATTGCACTACAGCTGTCGCTGTCGCTATCGCTATCGCCTATTGTGCAAGGGGCTTAAACATCAATGAAAAACACAAGCAACAGAAACAGGGAATAAAGCCCCTTGCACAATAGGCGATAGCGACTATAGCGACAGCGACAAAGTTGCCGACGCCGACAAAGGTATAGCTTTGTCGGCAACCTTGTCGCTGTCGCTATCGCTATCGCTATCGCCTATTGTGCAAGGGGCTTTACACAGCAGTAGATTTTTAACCTATCGGAAGCCGTGTATCAATGCTATACCAGCTTTATTCATGATTCTGCTCAGACATGATTCCTTAGGGCCTGAGCAGAATAGCTGACTTATAATTTTAAGACAGTGTTTTATGCTTTAAATCTTTGTTTTTAGCAACGCACAATACTGTCTTATGTCTCAAGTCTTACAATGTTGACACTTTGTACACTCGTTTAAGACTTGAGACACAAGACAGTATTGTGCGTTGCTAAAAACAAAGATTTAAAACATAAAACACTGTCTTGAAATTATAAGTCAGCTATTCTGCTCAGACACTTAGTTCTAATCGCTAATATATCTGTTCCTTGTTCCTTATATTTTTCATTGTGCAGAGGGCCTAAGAATCGTCGACTGCGTAGACTATAGTATACTATTCCTGACGTATAAAAACGGTAATTATCAACAGTAATTAGTCTTAATTGCTTGCGATAAGATACAAGCGACCCTCGCGACAATAAAGCCATACCCAGGGCACAGTATATATACTGTGCCCAGGGGCTCGATTCTTGAATTCATTCGCAAGATAGACGTGTACGCAAATTCCATTCTTACGAAAAATCTACAAGTTGATTGACTAAAACTTATGCGATATATACTACGTTTACGCGAGCGTTACTTCTGTAGTAACTTACGATATATTACTCGTTTACGCGGAGTAAATTATCGCAAGTTACTACAAAATCCCGTTTACGCGAAGGAAAATCCCGTTTACGCGAAGGAATTATCGTAAGTTACTACAAAAGTAACGCTCGCGTAAACGTAGTAATAGCCAATCAACTTGCAACTTTTCTGTACAAACAGAATTTGTGCATACGTTTCTTTTGTGAATAAATTCACGAATCGAGACGCAGAACGGATTGAAATAATACATACGTCCACGAACGCGCCCAGTGTGTCCATCCGCCAGCGACCATTCACGTGTCACACATCCAAGGCTTTGTCCAGTTGGTCCAGTTTAACAGTGCATCTCTGGCTGCCTTTGAGAACGTCTCACGCCAATCGACTCTCATGCGATTGGCGCCACGCGGCCATATAAATTCATTTGGACAAACCTTTACGCTGTCGGCTGTCGTATAGTCGTAATAGTCGTATTCGTTGTGTTTGGTCTGGAACCACCTGCGTCCTGTCAAAGTGCTGAGTATCGCCGGTCAAAACTTCGCGATGCGAAGTGAAGACCGCGATAGCGAAAAATGGGTTTCATCGAGGACACTATCGTGATTCTCGTAACACAGGTGGAAATTCGTTTCCACTACAAAAATCAGATTTATCGATACTTCCTGAACTGATTAAGGTTATAAAGAGAGTAGTGGTGTTTCATACATGTATTTCGGAATAATGTGAACAATTGTTTATTTCGTTATTAACGATGTTTTTAATGTAAAACGTAATATAACATTATATAAATCTCTCTCTTGGTTGTATTTCTGAAAAGGTTTCTTGCTATACTCTCAATCAGTATTGATTCTTTGCGGATTATTAATATCTATGGATTTTTCTGCATATAACACAATGTTACATATTTATAAACGACATATTTATTTTTCTGCATATGTAACGATATTACATATTTATGAAACTGTAACTGAATTGTGAAATGTATGTATTTTTCAGAATAGCACAATAAATTTCATATTGTAAAGCCTTGCCATTTATTTAGTAAAATGTCGAATCTATATGTATGTTTCAATATGTTATTTGTTTTTAAAAAGAGCTTACTTGATGTGGATAGACTCTTTTCTGTACGATAGTTTCTGTTTATTTATCTCCCATATATTTCAGGTAATTTTCTTCTTAGGAGGATGGGTGTTCTTTGTGAAGAAATTATTCAGGGATTACGAAGTCCATCATAGATTAGTGCAACTAATTTTCTCAACAACGTTTTCGTTATCGTGCACCATGTTTGAATTAATTATTTTTGAAATTGCTGGAGTGCTCGATTCAAGGTATCCTAAAAAATAAACTCACATTTTGTCACTTAAAAGATATGACATACTGTTTTCCTTAGTTCTAGATATTTCCATTGGAATGCTGGCCTTTACATGCTTCTATTTATGGTGATAGTTCTGATCCCATTTTATATAGCATATTTTATTATCAGCAATATCAGATTTGGTATGTATTCGTTATAAATATCTTTTGTAAATTTTATTTCTGCTGTTTATTTTTGTCAAACATTTGTGTCAAATCTAATCAGTTTTTTTTTTATCTGTACAGTAAGACTGAATCTAATACGGCCATTGACAGTTGTTATATATCTTTTCTATCTTTACCTGTTTTGGAAAGTGGGTGATCCTTTTCCAATACTGAGTCCCAAGAAAGGACTGTTGTCTATAGAGCAAGGTGTCAGTCGAATAGGTGTTATAGGTGTTACAGTAATGGCCCTTCTGTCAGGTTTTGGCGCTGTAAATTATCCGTACACTTCAATGGCTTATTTTATGCGTCCAGTCTCTTATGCGGATGTACAGTCCATAGAAAAACGATTATTGCAAACTATGGATATGATTATCGCGAAAAAGAAAAGAATTGCATTAGCTAGAAAAGGAGAAGCTGATGGACAAACCGAAACTCGATCTCGACTATGGGGGATGTTGGGTCCGTTAGGTGGTACAAAAGGAAACCAAGAAAGTATATATTTTCTTTAGTTTTACAACGAAGCTGTGAATACGAGCCATTCTAATGATACAGTATGTATCGCTTTATAGGTATCAAGCAATTACAAATTGAAGTTACTGCTTTAGAAGAGTTATCACGACAATTATTTTTGGAAGCTCATGACATACAAAATGCGAGAGAACGTCTGGAATGGGCTGCCACTTGGCAAGGAAAATATTTTAATTTCCTAGGTTATTTCTTCTCTTTATACTGTACTTGGAAGATATTCATTGTAAGTGTAATTAATTAAAAATTAAATTTTTTGTTTAATAATTCATAATTGTATTATATTTTTATAGTCTACAATCAACATAGTATTTGATCGAGTCGGCAAAAAAGATCCTGTAACCAGAGGAATCGAAATTGCGGTGCACTGGATTGGTTTCAATATCGATGTTACATTTTGGTCGCAACACATTTCTTTTTACCTCGTCGGCTGCATTGTTGTAACGTCCATACGTGGATTATTGTTGACTCTGACAAAGGTATGTAAAATACATATAGTAATTATATAGCACCTTGCATAGCAATTCTACATATTTTTTAATTTCTATAAAATGACCTATATATGTACTGTCGATCTTGTACAATAAACATTCCTAACATTATGAGTAAAGCAAGATACATACATATGTAGTAAAGGACATAAATATTAATGTTTTATTACTTTATCATCAGTTTTAATAACAATACTCACTACTGACTTCTGTTTCAGTTCTTCTATGCTATATCGAGCAGCAAGTCGTCAAATATTATTGTACTTATACTTGCGCAAATAATGGTAAGTATATATAATATAAAACATACATAATTCTTATTGAGTTTATTCACATTCTAAATTCTGCGTTGCTCTCATTTTCAGGGAATGTATTTTGTATCTTCTGTACTCCTTATGCGGATGAATATGCCGGCAGAATACCGCATTATAATAACGCAAGTATTAGGAGAATTGCAGTTCAATTTTTATCATAGATGGTTCGATGTTATTTTCTTGGTATCAGCGTTATCATCAATAGTGTTTTTATATCTAGCTCATAAGCACGCACCAACGGAACGCATATAACGAAATAAAGGTACTTTTTGAGATAAATCTTATCGGCCTTATTTTACCAAGTAGTTTATTTAAAACCTACATTTGATATTTCGGTAGATAAGTTATTAAAATATGTTTAATGCTGGAAGAGAATAATAAAATTTTAAATATATGTTTCATGGCGCTGGTAACATTTTTAAGTTAAATAAATACTCTTGACATATAATAACATTTTGTTGTAATGTACCACAATAGTCTGAAATATTAATTTATTTTCAATTTTTTTAATTAAATCATGAAGTAAAGAACTATAAATTACAGAGGATTTGTATCTATAGCTTTCAAAGTATTATGCACTGACTGATTAATCTGAAAAAAAAAAAGCAATTTTACTTTATACAGTTAACTAAATTGTATTTGTATTTATATTTGTTCTAAAAAACAACCATCACAGATAACTGAATAGTAATAGAAAATTGGCATTATAGTATGGATACTGAGTTGATTATGAGTAAAATCATAATTCTAATGTAATAATTCAATGGTCCATTCCTCGCCCATATTTACAGCTGGTTTACGTATCGTTAATACGTTGTTATGTGGATTATATGTAGTTTCCAATGTTGCTTTTCCCACACCTGTAAGAAATATATATTATTAATATCGATTTTTTGCAAGACTGATTTATCACACTTGAATCTGACTACTCACTGTGAGACTCCAATTGAGCAGATTTCATTCCTTGTGGTGGATTGGCTATATCTATTCTTTCTAACCAGCTTTGTGTCTGATACGAAGCTAGTTTATCTATTAGAGTTGAAGTTATCTTATTACCGTCCAACGTTAGTCTTAAATACAAATATTTTCCATGGCGATATTCAAAACTGACTTCATCGTCGATATATAGATTGCCGCTAGCCTTGCCATTATTATCAGCAATTACTATCAGCGTGTAAGGATCATTCCTCATAGCAACTGTACTACGTCGTATTCTCATTTTTCGTGGGACGATAGAACCACTTCTTTGGAATACAGGGATCTTGTGAATTGTTACTGGTAATTTAACGTATCCTCCTTTTTGGTAGGCTTGCATTGTATCAATATCGTACCAGGTTATTTTGCCCTCTCCTGGGAAATAAACTGCTACCTCGGTAGCACTGGACTGCAATACCGGACGTACGAGTATTGAATCGCCAAGTAGCAAATGATCGTCGATAGTAAATGTTCCCGATTCAGTTGGATAGTGTGCCCATAAAGGACGTATAACGGGATAACCGTTTACTTCGTGTTCTCTAAAGAGCGTGTACCACAATGGCAGATAGGAGTATCGCATTCTGAGTGCTTCACGAACTATTTGAGTAACTTCCTCATTGAATGTCCATGGCTCGCGCCTTCTTGTCTCGATGTGAGAATGCTGACGGAAGAAAGGCAGCCATGTTGCGGCTTGGTACCATCTAATGAACAATTCTGAATCTGGATTCTTGAAAAAACCTCCAACATCGGCACCACAAAATGATATTCCGGATATAGCCACTGAAAGACACATAGGATAGCTTACACGAAGGTGATTCCAGTCAGCTGTATTATCGCCAGTCCACATTGCCGCGTAACGTTGTGATCCAGCGAAGAAGGATCTCGTTAAAACAAAAGGTCTTAGGGAACCACCTGACCGACGGAATAGAGCTTCGTATGTCGAACGGATATACATATGTCCATTAATATTGTGAACGTCTCTGTGTTCCCAACCTCCATAATGGACAAGATCCTTTGGTGCCGTTATTTCAGGGCCATTAAACACACTTGGTTCGTTCATGTCATTCCAAATGTAAACGTCATTAGTGGTACCATAGAATTTATCTAAACTGTATAATCCAGTATAATATTCGATGACTTTTGGATCGAAAAAGTCTAGATACGACGAGGCTCCCGGCCAGCACCAACCCTCGTAATCTTTTCCATCCCTGTTTTTGATGTAATAACCCAAGCTGGTAGCATCGTTATGCAAGAAATAATTGTTGTCACGTTTAATATGAGGATCTATGATAACTACCAATTTTCTGCCTTTGGCAGTGAGATTGTGTATCATTTCAAGAGGATTTGGGAATTTACGTGAATCCCATGTAAAATATTTCTTGCTGTCAGTATATTCAATGTCAAGCCACATGACTTCTAGTGGGATATCGTGTGTGTCAAAACTTTCGGCGATCGTTGCGACATCGTCCTGATCATTATAATTCCAACGAGATTGATGGTATCCGAGTGCAAACATCTAAAAGACACATATTTTAAGAAAATATTTCATAAAAAATTAATTTTAATTTTTAATTTTCTACAATATGCATTCAACATACTTGTGGCAAAGGAGCTGTACCAGTCAAAACAGTGAATTGTTTGAAAACATCAAGTGGTTTCGGACCCAGCATGAAGAATACGTCAATCACTCCAGATTCTGACATGAAATGAGCATCCACCTGAGATTTCTTAGTTGATCCAGATACGAAATTAACAATGCTTTCCACAACATTATTGTCTGCACTTGATAGAATGTCGACCCACGTTTCGGCTGTATTGTGCAAGAAAACAGCTGATGATCTCTCCTTTCTAGAATATACAAAAACAAATTTTGCATAAACATCCTCACGAATCCTAGAGCTGTTCAACTTATTAAAATGTTCTTACCCATGAGCGTAAAGAACGGGGATGGCACCGTACAAAGCCATGCGTTCATTTGTTTCATATTCAAATACGTCTAGATTGTATAGTCTATATGGATCAGTCGATTTAGTTGATTGTAATGCTAGCGAATCAGCATGTTCTGGAATACCATAGGCATGTTCTGATCCGGGAAAACTAAAATCCATGGCAACAGCTTCCGGCCCATATGGTTTTGCATCGTGGTGCTCCTTGAAGTTCTCTTCCCAAGCACCAGGATCATTGTCAGCACCATCACCAGGATACGTATTATTATTATTATTATTATTATTTGTTTCAGCATTTTCACCTTCTGGTCTATATAACACACAAGTAATAATATTATATTACAGACACCTTAATGCAATAATTTTATCTTCTAGCAATACTCACTTTACTGGTTTTGTACGCAAATGCTCAAATCTCATGAGACCACGGGCATTTGCCGATATCGTTAAAACACCTTGGGAATACAGTTCTACTCTAAATGGATTAATATATAAAACGGCTTTGTTATCGCCCTTGGTCACGGTTATAGTTTCAGCGGTGCTTTCCACAACATCCATCTCTACCGTTTGCGGCTGATCGTGAAGGGCATGTTCATTTTCATATCTGGGATGCAGTGGATTCTTTTCATTGATGTGCAACCGAAACGTGCTTTCTTTTAACGTGATAAGTTGCACCACATAGGTAACACCCGTATCCTTGTTAAATAAGTCTACCATGATCATCGATTCATTCTGTACAAGTTTATCCGGCAAAAGCTGATATGGCGTTTTTCCAGCCTCCATTCCTCTGCACCGTCTACAAAGAAAATAAAGATTACGTCAACCTCTCAAATGACGTATTTTGAAGTATTTTGCAGTAACAACTAATCCTTACCGGCAGAAACTGCTCTGGTCACATCTTTTGAAGTTGTCTCTGTTGACCGCATCGGTAATGAATGGAGAACACAGTAGTATTAAAAATAGAGCCAACCTGAAACGTTTACAAGACCAAGACGAGAATCAAAATCTGAACACTTGCCGCGAACACAACGGGCTACGTTCTACGTTATTCACAGATTAAAGGGAAATATTGATAAGTCATGCTTATCGGCGTGCATTACATCGTGCTCATTCACGTCCCAGCTGGGTAACGACCTCGGGAGGAAATCCTGCCGGAAAACGCGGCCGCGCAGTGATCTGTACGGCGACGATTCGTTTATAAAACTGTACAATTTCACTGTAGCGTATGGCGGTCGGTGTCGCAGCCGCCCGGCGACAGATTAGATTAGATTGGCGGCCGGCGGCGCGAGGAGTTAATTGAAAAAAAAGTATTTATATCGGAAATAAGATTGCGCGGAGGGGGACACGTCAACGGCGTATCAATGATCTGCGTGAAATCTACGTCGCGATTTTACATCGGAGAAAAATCGTGATACGTGACCGCCGCGACCGCCGAGAATGTCGCGGAACGAGCGAGTCACGTACGCCCGCGACAAATCCGTATCCTCGCCGCGTTCGAAGGTTAAAAAGCCGAAAATAAACTTACCGAACGCATGAAGCCATGTTGAGGAAGTAACCACTAACCACTGCCGTATCGCCCTCGCATTAATTCGCGCGACATCGTACGCGATTGATTTTACAGATGGCGCGACGAGGTATTTTTATGACTTTATTTTTACTTACAATTAGAGGAAACTCTATTTTTACTGATTAAGTTTCGCGTTAATTACTGTTAAAAAAAGAAAAGAGCTTATAAGGCTATAGGCATTAGTAGTAGTAAACGATAATTCCTTCGCGTAAACGGGATTTTGTAGTAACTTACGATAATTTACTCCGCGTAAACGAGTGAATTATCGTAAGTTACTTCTGTAGTAGGAATGGACAATTTTACTCGTGAGAAACGTTTCTAGAAATCGGTTATAAAACGTTTCGGAAAAACGCTTATAAAACATTTCTGAAACGTGTATGTGCTACCTGGGAGTGGCCTATAAGTTTTACACCGACCTCTTGATACGCGTATCAAATAGTATCAGTACAAAATTACCTTTTTCAAAAAAGGTAAAAAAGTCGCCAAATACACGCAATGTATTTTGTAAATTCAAAAATCCAACCTAAGTAGTAGTAGCTTTAATTTCTTCTTAACAAAATTATTATATCACAAAATTATGTTACCTAACTCAACCCAAGTGACATATATTTCAAAAAAAGATGTGAAATCTTTAAATTGCGCCAATTGCAAAAGAATATATATATTGCTTCGAAAAATAATTGTTGTGCAACTACCCAGATAACAATGCCTGATGATCAGATTTCATCACGTCATGATCTTCTGATATTGATCGAAATGTGATGTATGTCTTGTGATCATATTGTGATGATACACATCATGAGTACAAGTTAACATGTATATGAGGAAATATATGAGCTCAGATATTTACGTTACTTAGCCAACTCATGATAATCACATGCTGACCCTGGTGGAAATAATTTTACAACAATTACCGCGAGCGCTAGTACCACACGCTGCCGCGACGCGGCTATACCACGCGTCACTTTCTCGTAATCAAAAACCATCACGCGCTAGTATAAGAGGCGAGCTTGTGAGAAGCCTAATTATACAATGTTCTTTGCTGCAGATCAGCTTAAGTGATACCTCTGGTATCACATAGTGCAGAGGTCTGCGAAGCAATTTTTGATAAATTGTTGGATACGTCTTACTTATTTATTTACATGTTTTTAAATAATTTTATTAAGTATGAAATATTTAAAATTGTTGTCATTTCTTGAGCTTTATATGCACACAATATGCAGTATTTCATTGAACATTTATGTGTTCATTATGTCACTATTTTGTAAACTTTTATAAATTTCATAACATGTCTGCATTCTGAGCAACATATGAGCCCGCATCTGTGTCTATTCTTGCCATCATGTTTTTAATAAACGTGAGTACAATATGTACTCAGAACGAACACATTTTGCTATCTGGGTACTTTTAAAAAATAAAATTCAAGTGATACATAAATCTTTGTTTTCCCATTCAAGGGTCTTCCTTTCAACCCTTCTTCTTCTTCTTCTTTTATGGCCTTCGAGATCCCTTTCAACCCAAGTGGTAATGGGGACGGCGACATGACAAGCTCAGCGCAGAGAACAGCACCGAAATTGGGGACATGTCATAATGTTATTTACGTTTAATGAGTTCAGAGGTTTGGAGAATAGTGATTGTGCAGATTGATACAAAAATTAAGAATGGATTTTTCTAATATTCACACAGCTTTTCTCGTTAATATGCTCGGTGACAGTTCGGTGTTCGGTGTGTCCCCAATTTCTCTAGCGCCCCTAGCGGCTAAGAGTGGCACGCGCCGTCCCCATAGCTTCTTAATTCTTTTTTTTTTTTTTTTTTACGTGGAGAAATCTACTACCGGCCATTCGACCGATAGCCCCCTCTTGTGGGAGGAAGACCCCATCGCCTCCGTGAAAGGTGAAGGTGGGTGAAGGGAGTGCCGGATTTTTACCGGCTAAAACTCCACGATGGTCCTCACGGTGCCTTGACTGGGGGAGCCCCGGGAAACGTTATGATTCTTCCGAAGCTCCTCCGGCACGCGCCAGTCGGGCGCCTTCTCAGGAGATTATTCTCCCAGCCCATTGTCCAGGCTTTCTCATGTGCGGCGGATTGGAGGGACCACGACTCCAATCCGCCGAGCTTCTTAATTCTCCTTAACAAAATTATAATATTACAAAGAATCATTTTAATCACAAAGAATTTAAGAGGTAACTACAAAATAAAAATATTTAATTAAAATAAAATAAATAAATTTTTCTTGTAAAAAAACTTGGCGCTGCTTTTTTACTCCCGTCACATTCTTCCCTAAATTATGTTTATTGTTTTTTTATTTAATCAAAAATTTCAGTACTTTATTAAATTTCGAGGTCTAGCAGCGCCAAGTTTTTTTACAAGAAAAATTTATTTATTTTATTTTAATTAAATATTTTTATTTTGTACTGTTACCTCTTTAAATATTTGTGATTAAAATGATTCTTTATTCCGCTCTCTCCAACTATCGCAGATACCACGTTACAAGATTTAGAAAAGAAGGCGTTAGGGATTCTTAAGGTATCTCTCCCTTTTTATTGTAGATATGTGGACGATGTTGCGATGGCGGCACCATCCAACATGCTCGACTATGTTTTACAAACGTTCAACTCCTTCCACTACAATTCCAGACTAAAATTTATTCTGGAGGAAGGAGTTGACAACACGATTAAATTTTCTTGACGTTACACTCATTTTACAGAGTAACTACATAATTTTTGACTAGTTTCATAAACCTAATACATTTTCGGGGAGATACCTTAATTACGAGTCTCGACACCCCCTTTGTCAAGAAAGAGGCACAGTCATTTCACTCATAGATAGAGTCTTCCGTTTCAGTCCGTTTGTCTCATCCAAGCTTCTATCAAAAAAACCTCGAGTTCGCGATTAATTGTTTGTTAACTAACGGATATCCACTACATTTCATTTTCAACATACTAAAAGAACGCATCAAAAGTTTAATCTCGTTACAGAACAAACATACAAACATTGACATAACAACCAACGACAGTGAACCCTTATGAAAAAGTAGTACTGGTTTTAATACTGGAAAAAGTATTGGTGAAAGTACTGGAGACATAAGTACTCAAAGTACTACTAAATTCGATCATACTGACTTCGTCAGTACTCCTTCCCAGTACTCATCCAATACTCATTCAGTACTCCCTTCAGTACTTTCTCTAGTGTGTGTGTACTCCCTCCAGTACTCCCTCCAGTACTTTCTCCAGTACTCCCTCCAATACTTTCTCCAGTACTTTCTCCAGTACTCCCTCCAATACTTTCTCCAGTACTCCCCCCAGTACTCCCCCCAGTACTCCCATCAGTACTCCCACCAGTACTCCCTCCAGTACTCCCTCCAGTACTCCCTCCAGTACTCCCTCCAGTACTCTTTTAGTACTTATCGAATACGTGGGATACTAACGTGTGGTACAGGCGCAGTACTTGCACAGTACTATCCAAGTAGAACAAAAAGTCAAGATAATATCAAAATAACGTCATATTGATAGTTTAGTGTGTTAATTTAGTATTTTATTAATTTAGTATTTCCAAGATACATTACGAAAAAGTAGTACTAGCAATCAGTACTCAGTACTGAGTGATCAGTACCCGTAGTATTGACAGTACCCAATCAGCAAAGAAATGTTTTTAAAAATATTTTTAAAAACATTTGGAAAACATTTTTTGAAAACATTTTTAAAAATGTTAAAAATAATGGGTTAACAGACCTTTTTTTTATTGAAAAAACATTTATTTTAACATTTAAAAAAACATTTTTTTAATGTTTGAAAACGTTTATTTTAACGTTTAAGAAAAATGTTCTTTTAATGTTTAAAAAATGTTTATTTTAACGTTTAAAAAGACATTTTTTTAGTGTTTAAAAACGTTTATTTTAACGTTTAAGAAAGTGTTTTTTTAATGTTAAAAAAACGTTTATTTTAACGTTTAAAAAGACATTCTTTAATGTTTGAAAATGTTTATTTTAACGTTTGAGAAAATGTTTTTTTTATGTTACAAAAACATCTATTTTAACGTGTTCTAAAATGTTTTTTTAACGTTTGAAAAACGTTAATTTAAGATTTGAATAAATATTTCTTTCACATTTAAAAAGTTTTTTTTTAATATTTAAAAAACATCTTAAAAATTGTTTTTTAATATATTTATATTATTAGTTGTATAAAAATTTTAGTATTCGTATTAAAAGAACATTTTTCAAACGTAAGATGTTTTTCAAACATTTAAACAACCTTTCAAATGTGAAACAATTATTTTTCAAATCTAAAATAAACGTTTTATAAAGGTTAAGAAACATTTTTTATTTATAAACTTAATTGTGTGCTCATTGATAGGCTTTAAAACAACAAAGTACTTTATTAAAATTGAAAAAATAAATGTTAAAATTTTATTTTTCTCATTATTTTATTTGAATATATTTCTATACAAATATCTATATATTATTTATATATAGATATTTATATATATATATTTTTTTTTCTTTTATATGTAATATATTTATCTTTATATATTTGTCACGCGTCTCACCTTTTACTCTCCGAAATCCCATGTAGATAAACCCGAAAATGTTAACCTTACGTAAATGAACAAGAGCTGGACAGTATATCCCATGTAAAATATCTTTATGGGAGATTTTTTTCCTCATTGTTCTTTTGGTTCTCATTGTTCTCATCACTATTCTCGCAGTTTTCAGAGTTATCATCGTTGTCATCTGAATGAGCCTCGTTATTGTTGCCGGTGTGTCTGTTAATGTTAAATATATCTCTATAATTATCGTTATTCTCGAAATCAAAGTGTTCAGAGTACTCAAAATGATCAGAATTATTAGAAAATTCAGAATGGTAAGGAAGTTCAGAATGATGAAAAAGTTAAGAATAATGAGAAAGTTCAGATTCTTTTTGATTATGAAGAGAATCTGGTATTACGGAACTTTGGCTTTTAACGGAAGCATGTGCTTGCTGAATATGCGATTGATCGAATTCAATTAAAGAATCTGTTGAATTGAGTTCTTCTACAACTTCAACATTCACTTTCTGCCTTTTAACTTTCTTGGAAAGCTTATGAAACGGTGTTTTTTGGCATGTTCTAAAATAAACTGCAAATAAATTTAAATGTTAAATTTATTTGCAGTAAAATATAACTAAATTAAAAAAACTAACAGCACAAAATAAACTATAGGAAGGAAGGCTGGCTGATTTTCGAGTTATAAAAAGGTCATTAACTTAAATTTAAAAACAAAATCTCGTTTAATTAAACAAATTTTAAATACAATTAACGTTTTACGTTTCGACTTTATATACTTATTGTTAGTCTTCTTCAGAAACCTGATACATAAGAAATAATACATAAAAAATAATTAAAAAATAAAAGAAATAAAATTGCTACAGATAAAAAGGATAGAGAACAAAGCCGCATACTTTGGACTGACTTGCCAGAAATGTAGCTAAGATCTACACTATGACATAGTATAGACCTTAGCCACAATTAATGTATATACGAGTTGTCAAAAATAGAATGAAATAAGTCAAGTAATAAAATTGTATCTATTATCTATACTGTTGTTATTATTATCAAACGATATTATTTATTATTTGACAGTGTAAAATTGTAATGCATATATTAAAATTACATTAGGGCTAGAATATAAACCAGAGCCACAAGAATGAGAGCAATTCCAAGATCTCAAGACGAGAATTAACCAGATCTTACAGGACGGAATTAAGGAGTCTGGATTACTGATTGAAATCAAAGTAAGAAAAGAAAAGAAAAGAGAGGGGGGGGCCTCTGCATTTGTTTACGAGATCAATTCTAGGGCTAGAATATAAACCAGAGCCACAAGAATGAGAGCAATTTCAAGATCTCAAGACGAGAATTAATTTTGCAGAGCCCCTTGTACTACTACGATCAATGTCGATCTTCCAATATGGCGTCCCAAATGAGAATATCGGAAGGGCCCTGCTCGCTGGACCGGACTCCTCGCCTCAATCCTCCCTCTCGGACGCGAGCTGCCGCAGCTCTCCTTTTCCTGGCGGTGAGCTCTCCTTGGGAAGTCGAATCTCGCTCGGTTGGTCTCCAGAATACGTGCCGCTTAGCTCAATCAGTTACGAAAGAAGGAAAACGTACTCGTCTCGTCCGAAGAAACGCAGCAAGAGCGGCCATGACACTGAACGAGAGCGAGGAAGGAGGTGGGGGCGCTTTGAAAGTGGCGACTCACGCGTCGCGCCATCTGAATGAAACGATCGGGCGTTTGCAAAACGCGAAGGAATTCGAGCGCAATATCTGAACACACACATACATATATAATATATGTATCAGCTTTATATACATAGATACGTGACGCGGAAATTTGCCACGAAACGGCATTTATAGAGCAAAACGACAACAGAAAAATAATAAAACATCTCTTATAATGAAATAATTAATATAAAATAATATTTGAAGTAAATATTAAATTAATATTAAATAAATGTTAAGTAAATGTTTCTTTAAATCATTATTGCAAATAAATAATTAATGTAAAATAAATATTACATTACTGTCGAATAAATGTTAAATAAACGTTGTTTCAAATCATTATTGCAAATGAATAATTAATGTGAAATGAATATTAAATTAATGTCGAATAAATGTTAAATAAATGTTTTTTCAAATCATTATGGCAAATAAATAGTTAATGTAAAATAAATATTAAAATAATGTCGAATAAATGTTAAATAAATGTTTTGTTCAATTCATTGTAAAAATAATATGTAAAAAAATATTAACCCTCCCGAGGCCACACCTCTTTTTTTAATACGCCTTGATCACATTGGATGGTCGGCACCCAGATGGATTCAGTCTCATATTTCCAATTTAATTATGTGCACGTAAAAATTCATGAAACATCTTAAAAGGGTGTTTCAAATAAAATATGCAGAACCCGAAATGTGCTTGATGAACAAAAATGTTGTAATTTTTGGTCGCGATAAGAAATATACACCGATCGAGGTCACATCGCGGGTGGTCACAATCTATAATAACTTTCGAATGTTTATCAAACATAACTGACATGGCTTAAAGCCTTTCTGTACGCAACTTCGAGAGAAGGACTCAAACATAGGGATCCTAGGTGGAGGGACATTGATTTTATTAAAGCCTATCTTAAAAATATCGGGCCTGAATTTTTGTCTGGGTGGCCGACACCCACTCGAAGAATTAAAATAATGTCGAATAAATATTAAATAAATGTTTTTTCAAATTATTATTGCAAATGAATGAGTAATGTAAAATAAATATTAAATTAATGTCGAATAAATATTATACAAATGTTTTTTTAAATTATTATTGCAAATAAATAAGTAATGTAAAATAAATATTAAATTAATATCGAATAAATGTTAAATAAACGTTTTTTAAAATCATTATTGCAAATAAATAATTAATGTAACATAAATATTAAATAAATGTTGAATAAATATTAAATAAATGTTTTTTTAAATCATTATTGCAAATAAATAATTAATATAAAATAAATATTAAATTAATGTCGAATAAATGTTAAATAAATGTTTCTTAACTTATTATTGCAAATAACTTACTAATGTAAAACAAATATTAAAAATTATGGACCTTTACTCGCGTATAAAGCTGGGTCTAATCAACCAAATCTTAAAGAATTATATATAAAATAGGGGTAGAAAAGACTGAAAAATATAATAAAATTAAAAATAGATCGATATCTCCAAATTTGCGGAAGTTAGAGCAACCATAGACATTTTTAAAAAAATTCAGAATTTTTTTAAAAAAGAACCCCTTGATTATTAGCAATTTTTATTAATTCTATTATATTCTTCAGTTTTTTCTAACCCTATTTCATATATAATTCGTTAAGATTTGGTTGATTAGTTCTGGAGTTATAGAAATTTCGGTAAATTTGGCACATACACACATACACACATACAGACATTTTTTAAAATTACAATTTTTCGACGTTTTAGAACATTCTGAACACGTTCAGAAAAACAAAAAAAAATTTTTTTGTACGAAAACAAAGCTTCCTCTATGAGGAAGCAATAAACGTTAAATAAACGTTTAATAAATATTTTTTCTAAATTATTACTTCAAATAAATAATCAATGTGAAATAAATATTTAATAAACATTAAATAAATATTATTTTTACAATGAATTGTACAAATGTATAATTAAAAAAAAATAAATATTAAAAACACATTTAAAAAACATTGTCTGCTGATTGGGTATTAGTATGTTAATACTCAAGAATATTGCAGAATGGTCAGTACTGTGCCTATTAGTTCTTACAGTACTGGCAGTACTATCATGATAGTACTCCGAATATTAATCTGATAAAGTACTGACCACTTCAATACTTTGAAGTACTATTGAATGACATGATTGAATGAATAAGAATGAGTATTATTGCTTGTAGTACTGCCAGTACTGTAAGCACTGACAGACACAGTACTGACCATTCTGCAGTATTCATGAGTATTAACATACTAATACTCTCAATACTACGAGTACTGATCACTCAGTACTGAGTACTGATTGCTAGTACTACTTTTTCGTAAGGGTATAGCGCTTGATAAACGTTTTAAAAACGTTTAAAACCTAACGGCGTTGTGTAAGCGTTCTTACAAAGTTTAAAAGCGTATAAACTCTTTAAAAAACCCTGATCGAACGGTTGTCAACGCTTTATAAAGCTTCTTATTTTCGCCAGGGATGCAAAGAACGCATTGCGTGGGAACCGTAGTCCGTAGGCTGCACATGTATACAATGAATGGAATGGCTCAGAGTATGAATTAATACATTTAGTATTTATTAAATATCACTAACTTATTATCACACTCAAGAGACCCATACAGCATGAAATATTCCATGAATGTTCTATAAATATTCTTTAGAATATTCATAAATTTTCTATGAATGATCTATAAATGTGCAAAGAACGTGTAATGTCCCGCTTTGAATGTCCTTAGAAATTTCTGTAAATATTCTCGAATAATCTACAAATGTTTTATAAATATTTCCGCATAATCCATAATTTTTTTTATATATGCAAAATATATTTATGGAACATTTATAGATTAATTTAGGAACATTAAAAATGGAGTATCGCATATTTTGTATACATTTATAAAACAATTATAGGATATTTGTGAATATTTGTGAATTTATTAAAACAACTTGGAATACAGACATTTTTCTTAATATATTTGGGAATATTTACAAACATTTGTAGATTATTCGAGAATATTTTTAGAAATATTGGTTGCCCACATAAGGGTTAAAAAATAAAATATGTTTAACTCAATCAGCAATAATTGTGTGTTTCATGTTTGAAAAATTTTTTTAATATCTGTAAAATAATATAGGTACATTTTGATATTTAAAAAATATACATATCTTGCGAATGTCATACTCTTGCTTCGCCAGAGACCTGCTTATATTAGCCCTCAACTGAAATTTACTTACGAGTTAGTCTTACCATCATGCGCCGCCTAGCGGCGTCGTTCCAAACTAGCACGGAAAGATGCGCTACTATGCATCTTTTAATTAAGAATATTTCATAATATTTTAAAAATATTAAAAAAAAAAGATTATGGAACCAATAATAAATTTAAAATATTTTTAAATATTTTGGAACAAAATTATAAAACAATAAATATGTAGATTTAAATTAATATTTCAAAAATATATTTCAAATATTTAAGAAAATATTGTCTGGGTGATAAAAAAGAACATTTTTATAAATATTTTTAAAAGATTCTTAAAATATTCTTAAAAATGTTATCACAAAAGGTTTTTTAACTTTTTTAAAATATTCCTAAAACCATTTTAAAATATTTCTTGTAATATTTTTATAGAAATATTCAAAAATATTTTTTAAAAACATTTTGTGCTGTATGGGTAGGTCCGAAGTTAGAGGGAAGACTGTGGTAAATCGCTTACAGTAATCACGACGATTAACGTAGATACTAAATTTTTATCAAATTTTACGGGAGACCAGTGGCAACTTTCTACCTGTATAGATACATACCTGCTTGTGCAGATACTCCATTGAAATAATTATATTTATTCCAAAAATTTTTTATTAATGTTGATTTCTACGGTTGACAGATACTTATCATATTTGTTTTCTTATTATCTCGATCGTTATGGAGGTTCTAGGATTGAATATGCGCAAAACGTTTGCAGAATATTCATAAAATATTCTTGAAATATGCATAACATATTGACTGCGTTCGGGGAGCGCGCTATTAGCGCTATTGCATCATTCTATCTTTATCGCTCATCGGGTGTAAAACAAGGATAGAATAAGCAAATAGCGCGCTCCCCGAATCCAGCCATTGTTGATACTTCAAGAAAATCACGAAATATTCTATAAATATTGCAGAAAAATTTCTAAAAAGTTTTTATTAATGTTTTCTAGAATATTTATATAATGTTCCAAAATATTCTTTAAATATTCCTAGATTAGTTAAAATGTTTACAATATTTTTCCTAAAATGTTTATAGATTATTTTAAAAATATTCTACTAATATGTAAAAAATATTCTATTAATATTCTGATTATTTCATGTTCATCGCAATGTTTACAGATTATTATCGAAATATTCATAGCAATTCTAGAAAAGTTTCTTAGAATATTCATAGCACATGCTATAAATGTTTAAGAATATTAACAAAATGTTCTGTAAATATTTCAAATATTCTATATTTGTCAAAATATTTATAGAACATTCTATGCATTTTTTAAATGTACTAGATTTATTAGAATATTTGTAGAATATTCTATGCATATTCCAAATAGACAAAATTTCATGGAATATTTATAGAACTTCTACAGAATATTCTGAATGACCCGTGGAATATTAAAATATTTATAGATTGTTTATAGCACATTTCTTGCATATTCCATGCTGTATGGGTTGCGTCATAAAGAGTTGCCGTGTCTATTAGTAAATTTCGTATACTCACGACTTATAGATTGAAGCATCAATATCTGTACGACGAGGACGGTACGCCTTTGAAAGGCCGTATTACATTCAATATCGAGAATCCACCATTCTACCGAACGAAGAACAGAAAGAGAGAGAGAGAGAGACGGTAAACGACGACGCAGATTCTACTGGAAAGTTCTGGAAAGCTCTGGCGAGATTGGTAACACGACCAATATTTACACTCGAGAGAAGGCCCTTATTTCTAACTTGATCGAGGCCGTAAATCATGAGACTGTAATCACTGTCGTCGACAGTACTAAGGTAACGAGTCAATTTCCTTTTCTTTAACCAATGATCGTTTCTGAGAATACGTTAGATTTCGATCTAGCGCTGAATCGACCGCATGGTCATATCACGTTTCCGATCATTGGTTCCAGATAATCCGAGAGCACGACGAGAGAATCATTCATCTCTTACAAAGACGACGAGATAAATCCTCTGGATTCATTAGACTTTGTTAAAAATACTGAGCTCAGTAACTATAATTCTAAACTATTTCTCTGGTTAAAATGGCGATCGTCGATAAGGTTTCTTTAATATTCTATTTGATTCATTATATGTAACGATAATACTTTTCATTAACAACGTTATATTAATCTTTACATACTTGAGTGTGATCAAATCAATCGTTTCTTTTTTGTAAACAAGCGTTTCATTAATTGTTTAACACGATTCAAGTACAAATCTGTCGTTTGCGTTTCTTTAACATTATTACGAGCGTTTTCTTTATAACGAAGATAAGAGATAAGTTCATATAAATTCGTGCGAGCGTTTCATTAGCGATTACTTTAAGGTAGAATTTAGATATCATGATTTGAGCGATATTTGCTTATTTAAGAACGGACTTAACGTGTCAGTGTTAATGAATAATGCTATACATTGCATATACTCTATTGTTAATTGAGATTGAGAAATAATAGTTATCATATTATTGTCTCTTGGTTATTGATCGATCAACGAGTTTTGGAAACTGAGTAGTGTTGTTTTCTAAAAGATTATATATCAGAGACCAATTGAGTTGGCACATTAAGTCTATTCGTCTTATTTCTTATATTATTTCTGTGTTCTTAATATATATTGTGTTTATTATCCATGTTTGACAATTAAGATCCTTTTCTGGATAAAAGTAAAACGATTAGTCTCCTGAAAATCTGCAGGACATCAAAATCAGATAATTCGAGATACGTATCATCTTCAACTCAGTGTTGTATACAACACGAAAATCATGCTCTTGAAATAAGTGTTACTAAGAGACAGATACGTAACAAAATATCACGGAAGGGATCTTTACGACTAATTACTTTTTCTTTGCATTATATAAGAAACAGCTTACTTTATTGCATTCTATTTATTTGTATGATATATGTTCTTCCATTGGTATATATTTCTTTGCGAATACACAATCTCTGAGCAGTCCACTATTTGGTTTCGTGTTAGTTCCCTCATCAAATCATTAGACCTGGCTTCTGCGCGAGCTGGTGCGTAAACATTTATTTTCTGACATTATTTTTCAGATTACAGTCAGAAACAGAATTTTGAATTGATTTATTTGTGTATGTCAGCTGTGTATGCACACGAACACTACATCACACTAAATTCAAACTTAAAATTTTGAAAAATAAATAAATTCTGAATTATTTTATAAAATATAAAAAGGGCATATCGTATTATATTTTCCGTTAAATAGCAGTTTCGTACACTTCAATTGCGCTTGTTGCGCTCATTTTCATTTCTTATCTTTTGAAAGGATTAAACATATACCTATCTTACATCTCGAGTGCAGAAAGTGCCGCTAAAATAAAGTGGGCCCAACGGACCCGCTTGAAGTTGCCGCTCCGTCAACCGTTTCGCTGTTCAGAGAATTGCCATGTTGCACTTCACATCGCAGACATCGCAGTCAGGGTACGCGAGCCGCGTATCGGGTTCGAATCTTTTCCATATCTTTCGCGGTCACTGTTTAAGGGGATGCTGGAGTGACGGCCGAATTTCCTCGATGTCGATAATGTCAACATTTCTAATTTTGTTTTTCCTATATCTGTCTTTGTCTAACGAAATGACATCTGTCTTTGTTCGATTGCTGCGCCATCTCTGCTTACTAGCCTGCGTGTATATTTTTGTGAAAAATATACACGATTTCTTCGAAGCTCTAATTTTTTTTCCAGGCTTTCAATCTCAATTTCAACGGTACGTTATTGTTTGTGCACGTATTCTGAAGAGTGGAAACATTTCATTTCGTACATATAACTTATACAACTGTTTATATTAGAAAATATGGTTATGAGGTAACAGCATTTTTACATTTTTTTTCGATTATCACTAATTTTTTATATTCCCACTCTTCATTAGTACCTATACTTTACTCCTGTAAAAGAATTTTGCGATCTATAAAGCCGTTTCAAAAAACGAGCTTTGACTGTTTTTGTCGGTAATTGTCCCCTGTCCAGGATCCCCTTAAAAGAATCCCGTGCGCGAAGAATTAGCCCCGCGAGTGCATCTCGCCAAGTATCAAATATCCTTCGAGGTTAGTCTGTTAATCTCGTGCAATCGCTATTGTCCGCCAACGTCGTGATCTCGGCGTCGACGATGCTCTTCCGCCTGTCTGGAGTCCGGAATCAAAGTTCTTCTCGCGTACGTCGTTATTTTCGCAGTGCAACGGGAATTCAGTCGGAAGTGCACTCGGATCATCGCCAAGTACGTATACATTGGATAATTAGTCGCGTCGATCATCATTTTTTATATTCGAATTAATTATTAAATATCATATATTTGACCGAAAAAGTACAATTTTTATTCCGCCAACAATTAATTAACAATTAAAGCTCTTTAATCGATTACAATTGGCTATCATCGTCATGAAAATTCGACCATTGGTTTTGGTCAGATTAATCGTCAAGACATTTCGACCATTTGGTTCTTCTAAATTGATGGACCAAAACCCATGGTCGAAATTGTCTTGACGATGATAATACGCGCAAATCTACAGCAATGATGGATTTTTTTTATTTTTAAAGGATTTTAAGGATTCTATCAACTGGCAAACTGCAGTACCCAGGGACTCAGCCCATAACCTGCATATAACATCTGATTTAATTATACTAATTACATAACATAAGTGTATTGGAAAAACGATTTAATTCCAGAATGAGAAGTATGGGAAAAACTTGCAAAAACCTATTTTACATGACAATGCAGAGATACAAATACGCACTCTATTTAATCAATATCCATCCTTTAATCGGGGGGATCCTCCTTGTAATCTCGAGTTCTTAGAACTCTTAAAATTCTTTTTCTTTTTAAAAGAGGAATATATGGGATGATCGGGATCGAACTCATGACCCTTAAGCCCCTTGCACAATAGGCGATAGCGATAGCGATAGCGACAGCGACAAGGTTGCCGACAAAGCTATACCTTTGTCGGCGTCGGCGCCGTCGGCAACTTTGTCGCTGTCGCTATCGCGCGCGCGCGCTATCGCCTATTGTGCAAGGGGCTTTAGAATACTAATCTATCGCACTCACACTGAGCTACGAGACATCCCACAAGCCAATGATGGCAATCGCCGTTGTTTCCTTCAAGGCAATTTGTATCATATATCGCAGAACGCAATGTAATTCACATGTAATTGTATGTATAATCTTTGTTTAGGAGATCTCACACGCTTACCGAAGGGATGGAGTTTGAAGATTCCAATATGGCGGTGACTTTCGGTGAGTCTTTATTAAATTTTTGGCATGGAGATGTTTTGTTTTTATTTGTCGGACGTGTAATACGTTCATTTCGCTATATATTTCAAAAACAACTATACTCGACAAACTACACCGCATTTATGATCGGCATAGCTTTAATTACTACAGTACCCCTTACGGAAAGAAACTACAGCCAGTAAATATTACACTTGTGTAGTTACTACAGGACCACCTGTAGTTATCACAGAAAGGAACACAATAATCTGTAGTTATTACACGCTGTAATTACTTAGTGCGTGAAATCCCTGTAATATGGAATACACGTCTAATCATGAAGGGTGAAATCCACTACACGTGTAATCCACTATATATGTAATATACTACACGTGTGGTAAGTGACTTGTGTAGTAGACTACTCGTGTAATCCATTATATGTGTAATATACTACACGTGTGGTAAGTGACTTGTGTAGTAGACTACACATGTAATCTACAAAATGTGTAATACACTACTACACATGTGTATTAAACGTAATGCTACCAGTAATCCATAAAATTTGAAATAGCGAGTCTTATCATATATGGAGGGGTAAAAACCACAGTGGTGTAAGTCAAATTTTTAAAAATATTTTCTCGCGTGCATAGATGCAATTTATATATTGTACAGATTGCATCTATGCACACGAGAAAATATTTTTAAAAATTTGAGTTACACCACTGTGGTTTTTACCCCTCCACCTCCATATATAGTATACTTTTACTTCAATGCAGCTGTATATATATAAATTATTTCTATAAATATTGTTTGAAATTTATTAGATTTAATGTATCACTTTTTAACCACATTTTATTATTTTTTAATTTCATATTTTATAAGTAATTTCATAATGAGCCGGCACTGGTTTCTGACATTCACCCGACTTTAAGAAATATTATATCATATATCCAATTTAAAATTTTATTACTCTTTTTAAACTGAATTTGTTTCTTAAGATGATTTTTGAAAAATTATATATTTGTGCTGGTTATGACATATGTAGACTATATATAACACTTACATCAAATTAAGAAGTAGTCTACCACGTAAGGCAGTTGGCTCACGATCCAGAGGTCCCGAGGTCCCGAGTTCGAATCCCACCAAGGTGAGTGTGTTTTTCAAATACAAGAAAATATTTATAATCATAGACTGCATCTTAAGAAACAAATTTAGTTATAAAAAAGTAATAAAACTAAGGAAAAAATAATTTTTTTTATGCCGGGTGAATATCGGAAATCAGTGTCCTCTAGTATTAAGAGGACTGCAATCTTGTAGTCCTGTAATCCTGTAATATTTTCCTGTAATCCGAGCGTATAGTACGAAAATATTACAGTATATTACAATACTTCAGTCTGTAATTTTGTGTAATACTTTTATGTAGTTCCTGTAATATAATTTTCTGTAATCCGCTGTAGTTTCTTTCCGTAAGGGACATATTAGTTAGTTTTATATGAAAAAATTAGTCACGAGAAATTATTGCTGCAGGCAATATTGATTTGAGTATCACGCAATTATGATGGTAATATAAACATGTTAAACACAACCAACAAATTTTTATGCGGATATTAGAGAATGAAAATTTTAATATGTGATTTATGCACGCGTTATTGTTTATAACATATGTGGAGAACGAAACTGGAAATTATTGCATTTTATCGACATCGAAAGTTTCATTATGCTATTACAGAAACAAGTTGCGAGATGCATATGTCTGATATTTTATTCTTAAGCGATACCGTGAGCTTAAGCGATAAATAAGTTACTTATTTGTTCACAACCTTTTTATCATTTTTTCCGAATAGGGTAAGGAGGGGCTATTTGAGTCAGTTAAAGAAAAAAATTGGATAAACAAATTTTCATAACAAAAAGTCAAAAAGCCCTTTTCTGTCTTGAAATTTATCCGATTTTTTTCTTTAACTGTCTTAAATAGCCCCTCCTTATCCTATATGTAAAATAGGGTGAAATGTGTGCACACATTTTTATTTTTTCAGACAAATATTAATTGGCACAAATAAAAAATGCTCGTACGTATCACGAAAATGATTATAATTATTGAATTTATTGACGTATTAATTAAGTTTTCTGTTATTTGCTGAAGGTATTATTTAAATTAAATGAAAAAGAAAATATTTTTGTATATCTTAATTGCGTATAATATATTCATAAATATTTTAAATGAATTTTTTACCGTCTGATTATGTTTGCAATAACAAAAATTAGATTAAAATGGAAAAAAGTATATGGAACTAATATGAGAGAATATTGTTTGGGACCTCAGTTACGCAGGTAATAATAATATGAAATAATTACATTAATAAAAGATAAGCCACCGCAATACAGTAAATAATAAATCAGACTGTGTTTACTTAACATCGCACATTCAATTTATTAGAATTAGAAGAGTAATGCATTCAGTCGGCAGGGAAAATACAAGTCCTATGGTAATTATATATATTATAGATTATAGAAGTTTGGCACTCGGATCAGTTCACTTTTGGTGGATGTAAAAAAGCCTAACAGTTCGCTTCTAACATATTCATGAATCAACGAACGGGTTCTTTCTCTCTCACTCTCTCTTTCTTTCTCACTCTCTCTTTCTCTCTTTGATTTCTCTCGCGATAAAATGTTTTTAATTAGAATCTATTAATGCTATGAATTCATGGAACAGCACGTTCTACGTAGGAGTGTTGTACGCATTATAATATATATTTATATATATCATTATGATCGCTATAATCAACATTCACATTAGATTGTTTTATTAGATACGCTTCTAATTTTAGAGAAATTACATTAATCCACTTTCAGCCGAACATTTGTTTGAATTTCCGCAAACGAGATTTCATTTCCAATCCATTGTAATTTCATATCCCAAACAATTTAAGCCTTTTCATTGCTTTTGCTAAGGCTATTATATTATTATTATTATTATTATTTTATTAATATATAAAGATCTTTTAATATCCCCCTACGCGGCTATGCCATAAAAACAATCTCATTAAAAATTCTATTCAAATATAAATTTTAGTATCTATAATTTAATCTAATTAATTTATATACTTCGACCGGAATTGTTATATTTTCATTTATTGTTCACGTTAATATATAACTTTTATTTAATAATTGTGCCTATCGTATGGTATTAATTTGATTTAATTGTACAATTATTGTTGTGAACTAAAGAAAATTTAGCATGGACTATCGTATTTATTCGACGTTGGCTGAAAGTGGATTCATTGAGATTACCATGAATTCAAGGATAACATAACGTAAAATTTTTCTTAAGAATCAACGAATTGTCGTCAACACGCCTCTATTAATAAATTTTTCTCAGATAATACTGAAATCGCGCACGCACAATCCCGTTCATCGCTTATGAATTACGAACTCGCCGCGCGTCAACGATTCGTAGTAGAAAAGATCTATTCTCACTCGTGTAAAAAACAGCTTATAGACTTCGACCGTTACTGCTAATTCGCATTGAAAATACGTCAAGTAATCGTCTTATTTGGCGTCGCCTAGTGTCTATCGCTCGTTGAAGCTTGCACAGAAACGGATGAGAATTGTATAAGTTCCGTAGATTCTACAGATTCTAATTCCATCCGAGATAATCGTCATGACGATTCGTCGTGAAAAAATGTGACAAAAAGACGAAATTTCGTAAAAATAACCATGACGCCATCGATCAATCGCTTTTACTATTGATGATAACATAATCAATCGAAAAGAGTTGTCGATCTGTTGTACGGCACATTTTTAATAAGAACGGTGATCAATGTATGTCGCTACATAAAGATAAAATATATATTATTATATTGCCATAAAAAGAGCAAATGTTAATAGTCAATTTACATTTATTTAATGCACAATATGAGCAACATCGAAACAGTCGGAGAAACAATAGAATGAATTGATTGTGTATATGAGATCTATATCGGAGGAAAATGAAAGTTTGACAATACGGCGGTATAAAAAGATATGTCAAAACTTGAATAGCTGTTAATATAAATGCATTTTGTTTTGCGTTCTTTGGTGGCAAGTAACAAGTAACAGGAACATATATATATTTTCGATTACATTATGTATATTTAATCATTTTACAGTGTCATAAAGTTCCTGTATTATCCCGCTTACTCGATGTTTCCTTTGTTTATAATAATAGCTTAAGAGCGAAAGTTCCATTTTTTTTTAATCTTAATGCTTTGATTTTTATCCGGAACTTACGACAGTAGGGATCGATAAATGCCACTTTTATATAACGACCTTACTATCCTAGATTTACAAAAGGTGTAAAAATGGAAGGAGGTAAAGGAACATAAAATCTTTCTGAAAATCTGCACTCTAGAACGAGCCAGTAAACCGACGGACATTTCGCTTAGAATCAGAATTGAATTTGTCGTAAAAGTCTTGCTTTAGCGAACAGTCGGTCTGCCTTTTCAACGATCGAATTTATTTCAATCCGCCGGAAGGAAGAGGGAAGTAGGGTGGACATACGAAAAATCGACGTATTGTGATTAATGGAAAGAATGTCAGCAGAGTCAGACATTTCTTAGGCACATTGAGCTCGTGATAGCGGCGATAGTCGTGACATTCAAGAAGATCTAGGTTTCCCGTTTATATTGTTTTATAGGCTAATATAGTACACGAGACACTGCGAACTATCCCGGACCGCGAATTATCGATCATCGATCCTTTTCGATCCATAGGACCTCTCCTATAGTCTAAGAGTTCCCCTTTGCTTCTTTTAATTAGAATCGAGATGCATCGAGATCGGATGCCGACGATCACCGAGTTTTCCACCAAAACACATCGAACGTAGTTCATTGTTATTCGATATACGTGTCCGGCGCGATGATTTCGACGAACGATTTCCATAAACTCGCAGATTTCACTTTCCTTAGGCACATCAAGTCCATGATATCCACGATAGTTTCAATTTGCGCGTAAAACACATCAAGAAACGCTACGGCTTTCTTCGCGGAAACCGCAACGTGTTTCTCTCCTGCTAGACCCAGTATTGATCCCTCCTCAGCAACGGGTTCTTCTTGGTCCTTTGAGTTGTGGCCGACTGGCAAGGTAGATCGGACGTATCGAAGCTACTCCATTCATCGCCGTCCGCTACGCCGTAGGGATATCTCGCGGATATGTCGACCTCCGAACCGCTTTCCAGAGGGCTCAAGGGTATCACTTTACACTGGGGTAACGTTGAGGGCAACATCGGCAGAGGCGTGCTGGCCGTCACGCTGTTGTGATCGTTACCGAACGGCTTTAGATGCGGGGTGGCGGGCATCAGATGATCCGGTGGTCTGGGAAGCGGCATCACCCCGACAGCGGGCGTGGCTTCCGGTTTCTCCTCCTCGGCGTGCTTGTACTTGTTGTGCCGACACCTGATCGTGATAATCACGACCACGCCGAGGAGGAACACGCCGAGTAACATGCCGAGGATTAGCAGGTAATCGTTGCTCATGTTCGGCGCGATCGCCATCTCGCCCTCGTGACCGACCGGATCCATCGGGCCGCCCAGAGTGATATTGTCGTCGTCTATGTCGAGCTTAATGTGGAATTCGAAGTCGCCCACGGCCGGCTGGAAGATGGATGCCGCGAGGATGAAGCTGAAGCTGTCCGCGACACCGTCGATCGACGGTATCTTTCGGCACACCAGATATATCACCCCGGAGATAATCTCCTGGTGTGAGAAACGCGCCACTTCTCGCTCGCGCGCGCCTCTCTTCTCGCCGGACGACGAGGAGCTCCTGATAATCCTCTTGATCTTCGCGTATTTCGGCTTTCTCACAATGGTGTAATGGGGATTGCTGGTCGTTAACTTCGCTAGGGGTGTCGCGTCCAGATATTGTAGAGTTATTCGATTCTTCTCGCCCGCCAACGCCGTCATCGAGTTCATGATCATGAGAGGCACGACCTTGATCTCCACCCGTATGTGCTTCTGCTCGAAGCCGCTCAATCGCGCCGACAGTTCCAAGCTGTCGTTCGACACTGTCATGTCGGTCTGCATGAACATCACGCTTTTCGACAGCAGATCAGTCTGCTTGAACGTCACCGCGGCGCCGTCGCGTACATACAATATTCCGTGTTTCGGAAGTGTCGTAATGTCGTAGATCACCAGGTCTTGACGCGCATTTGTGTCGAGTTTAACGTCGTTCTCCGAGATAAGCGCCACGTTCGAGCCTTGCTGCAAAGTCACCGGCCCGGGTACCGTCACGTTCAATCGTATAGCTAAAACGTGGACATTAAAGACGGTATATATCGGAGTGAATGCGCCATCCCAGACCCTGAAGTAGATAGAAACGGTCTGCAACGTTCCATTGTGTTCGTACACCACTCGATTAGAATCCACGTCATATTGGGTGAACTTTGCCACAGGGCGCACTTCCGAAGTGTTCTGATCGAACGGCAAAAGCAGTAGTCTGCCGAATGTCGGTTCCGAAATCACGTCGTACATAATTTCTTCCGACGGAGTGTCGGGATCTGTGGTCAAAAGGCTGTCCCGAGTGATGGTTTGATTTTGATTTTGCACGACCGTGATGAACGGGTTGTTGGTGACGAGTTTGAAAGGCTGATCGTTGATCGGCTCGATGACGACGGGGATACTGGTGTTGCAAAGTAACACGTGGCCGGGTGTCAAGTATAACGAAAATTGAATGCGGTCTTCCAAGGTGTCCGAGTGATCGTGGTAGTAAGCGATTTTTCCACCCTCGATTTGCGGTTGTGTAAAAGTAGTCACGTTCAAGTCCGGTAGAAGCATCACGTGCCCGTGACTAGGTTGATGAACCAATCTCGATAATACCGCCGGATTCGGGATCCCAGCATTAATTTGTAGATACGACACGATACCGCTTATATTCATGATGACTTCCGCGGAACCACCCTCTATGACTCTCACATTTTTCGTCGAAATATACCTATCCAAGCCCCCGCTCGAAACTGATATATCTATTTGGAAAAACTGCGAGACAAAAAGTAGATTATCAGAGATAAAGTAACATTGCTTGTCGAAAATCTTAAGTTTTAAATATCAAAGACTTTGAATTTCTTAACTAAAAGTATAAACGCCGTCTTTTATAAATTATAAAGTGCGTAATAGAAGATAATATATTTATAATAGATTTTTTTATTCTCTTACCTGATTCGTTAAAGTTCCAGTGAAGTGCGCCTCGACGTCGAATGTGAAAGAGTCGTTGGCCGCAAGGTCCATGAACTGCTTGGTGTGCTCGTAAATCACTTTGCTATTGTTTATATCTCTCTGAGTAAATCGCTCGACTTCAAGCCATACCCCTTCACTTGTCTCCATTATAACTTTGCCTAAATGAGGCCCATTTCGCACAGTGTATCTAATCTCCCTCGCTTCGTCAGAACACGTCGTTAATAAGAGCTTGTCTGATATTAATTTCCTAGTAAGGGGGAAGACATTAAGGGGCATATTGTGTTCGATGTTCAGACGAATTGGCTTTGTGGCGACCATAATCGTGTAAGACTTTGTCGTGTGTACACCATCGCTTAAAATAAAATTGAACTCGCCGTCGGATCCATCTGAAAAAAAATGTTATACATTTTCACTTTTTTATACGATATCTCGTATTGAGATTGCAATATTATTACTTTAAAAAGTATTATAATTGTAGTTTAATTTTCTAAAACAGCCTTGTATTGCAAATTCTTAAAATTATTATGCATTTATTTTATGTATAATTTAGCATATAATTATATAATTAGTATTTAACATTATATTTACATGTATATAATGTTGAAAGTTTTAGCAAGATAGCCCGTCTGTTTAAAAATTAATATTTTAAATTAATATTGTAATATACTTACTCGTGTGCGTGAATACCACTTGTGATTCATCGATTTGACTCTGCGTAAAATTATAAATATCCACGTCGGGTGAAGTGATTAATGAGATATATCCATTTCTCACACCAGTAATGTTGAATGTTATATCGTACGGGGCAGTGTCGTTGTCTACAGCCGCTAAGTTTGTCGGCGTCAAAATAACGGATCCGCCTTGCCAAACGTTTAGCTTAGTTCTATTCACTAACACAGGAATCTCGTCGTTAACGGGTTGAATGATAATTTGTACGTCAAAGGGCTCGCTCAACTTATCACCGGCGGTGACCACCATCCTGAAGGAATCGCTCAAAAATTCGTCCCCGTTGTGTTTGTACAATATGACTCCGGCGTTCAGATGCTTCTGTGAAAACTTCTTTACCTGGGTGTTCTTCGTAGAATCGAGAATCGTACCGTGCTTCGGCTTTTCCACTACTTTATAATCCGATACCTTGCCGGCGTAATACGGCGTTACGACCAAGAAGTTCGTCTCACTCAGTATCACGCCTTTCCCTTCCACTACTGTGAGGCTCCTCGCCTCGACGTAGAGTTTCTCTGGCACTATCACGAAATTCACGCATAGACCGCGTAACCACGTAATACCGTTGGTAACGTCTACGAGGAAACGATCGTTCGTCTGATTCATCACCGATTGAACGTAGAAGACGCGATTGTCGTTTATCAGACTCTGCTCGAAATGCTTCACCGCGTTACCGCTGTACTCTTCCCTCATCTCCTCGCTGTGCTCGTCGTGGATCTGCAGATCCAGGTAGCCATTCTGCGGCCACTCTCGCACGAAATAAACGATTTCGGCTGGCGATATTTTAGGATGCATTATCTCGAGACTCTTCCGATTCAGCAGAACGCTCGTGGCTTCTTCGACGAATATCGTCTTATTATTTTGAATAATCAACGATTCCCAATAGCTCTCCGGGTAGACTCTGATTGTAAACGCATCATCAGCGTCCGCGCCTTTAACAAACACTTTGAATCTAAAAGTGTCTTTTGTTAAAGATCCACCCAGATGCTTATACAACACACTACCGTGCTTCAGATCATCCTCCGTAAAAGTGCTTGACTCTCTACCATGCTTCATTAGTACGCCATGCTTCGGTTTCTCCCACACACTGTACTTTACGTCCTTCTCCGTGACATACACGTTCGTTTCTATTTCCAAGTCTTTCGATCGGAGCACCACGGATTTGTTAAACTGAACGTCCGACCCGTTGCTCTCGCGTAACTTGATGTACGGCGGGCTGGCTTGAATTTCGAAAACACCAGTCCTGGAAAAGTGACCGTCAGTGATGTCGAATTCAATTTTCTCACGTTCATCCCCCTGATGCCGGAAGAGTATCATACCGTCGTTAATATCTTGTTGCGAAAATTCGCGTATCTGTACCGAGGGATTGGTCACCCTGTATAACTCACTTTTCTGGGCATCCTTCCTAGTGTAAATAAGCTCGCTCGCTCTAGTACCAATATCCTTATCCATGTACGCGAGATCCTTGTTGGTTATCAGTTTTTCGCCTCTCGACACGACGTGAAAAATTCGATCGACTGTTCGCTCCGGCGGATTATCGTTTCTCATGATAATCTCGATTCGAAATTTCCCGATGTACATAAAATCTGTGGAATTCACGGACATTGCCACAAACTCGAAGGAATCCTCTTTTGTCTCCGAATCATCGTGCACGTAATATATCGTTTGCGTCAATACGTCTTCGAATGTGAAAGATGAGACATTTTTTCGATCCTGCGATATCGAACTGTTCGCGATGGAGAGCCAACCGTGATTCGGTTTTACTGTTAGATTGTACACCAGAGAGGATATTCCGTATTCCTTCGGATTCACGTGTGTGATTCTCAGAGGTACTTTTGAACCCTCGTCAACTTTCAAATTCTCCATGCCCTCGAGCGATTTGCTGTTCTTGCCAAGATAATATCGAACTTTCAAGTTGGCGTGTATATCGACGCATTGAGGCGCGTTAACTTTAAACGTTATTTCGTCGAGGATATTGGAATAGGACCTACCGAACAGACGGTAGCTCAGTCTATCGGCTTCGATGTCTTCCTGCGTGAAGGTATCGTCCGTCACGAGTTTACGATCGAACAGAAATAAATTGCCGTATCTTGGTCCCGTTATCAGAGTGAAAACGATCTTACTTGGTGACGTAACTAGCGGATTCGTCTGGTACCTCAAGTGGTTGCTCGTGATAGTGACGTTCGACGTATTGGTAAAATTAACAGGCATCCTTCTGGTCTCCTTCAGCTCGAGGTCGATGAAGGTAATACGAAAGTCGTAGGTCTGCTGTGTCTTCACTTCGCGCACGCTTGCTTGAAATTTAAACTCGTCCTGATTAGGACTGCCGACGTTGTGAAGGTAACGAACGGTGTGCAATTCCACGTCCCGACTGGTAAAATGGTCTACGTTCGCCCAACTGCTCGAAACGTCCTTCAATTTCTGCAAAACACCGAATTGTGGCGGCGAGACGACGTCGTAACGAATGTCAATGGTGTTGTCATCCGAATTTGTGGCGAACGAGAGATTCGCCGGTGTCAAGTAAGAGAACGAACGATGCACCACAATGAGCCCGGTATTGTGCGTCAGCTTGATTTGCAGCGGGTAAGCCGATACGCGCAGATACGCGGGCTGACTGCTCTCGATGCCGTCGCTCACTTGCAAACCCAACATCGCGTTCGGTTTTGCTGAAAAATTAAATACGTTTCGTTCATAAAAGCTTTTCGATGAAAATATAATGCTTCATACATTCTTCATTGCCCTGCTTTTATATGTACATTAGAAATAAAAGGTATCGCGCAACAAGGAAATAAAAAGATAAACAAATATGCTATAATTTATGATATAACACTTCGTTGATTAATAATAATGAATCGTTACCGTTTCCACGATGCACATACGCGATGAGGCCTTGCATTAATTCGGCCTGCGTGAACGTGTCGATAGGTCGAAACGGATAAGTAACTCTTTCGATATGCCCCGCATCAGTATCCGCTCGTAAAACCGTATAAATCAGCATTTCCGACGGGGTGTCGGCGTCTATAGCCCATATTAGCTCCTTGGTCAGTGTTTTTCTTGTACCCTGCAAATATCAGCGTTTTTCGCACATTTTATATTTGCCTGAGATCATCCGGCGAATGCTGCACAGGCATATTGGATGAAAGGATTCAGCGAATTGGCGAAGAATTGCGCTGTTATTTTCGCGCTGACGTAAAACACTACACACATGAAACGCATAGCGAACATACACCTTGTGTATTTTATACCAATATATTCGTTATCAATCAATCTTTTCTATTCAAAGATAATTTGAGAAAATGGGTAAAAAATCTTGTTTTTACTTTAATATTATTATGCACTGGTTAACATGATAATTATTTTTGTCCGCACATTTTTATAAGAGTTTCAAAAAATAATTAATGGTCGGTTTAGTAATTACAATTAGCTGTTATTTTCGTGTTTGCTAAGACGGCTGTAGCGTACTTAGTACCTATATTGGAATCGCCTCGAGGCATATGCATATGAAGTTAAATGAACATAAATATCGTAATTGTAATTTCCGTCTTCATATTCCGCGATTATTGCCCTTCCGAGAATTTGCAAGCGGATTGAAGAAAAAAATATGCGTTATGCGCGTGCATGATATATGTATACGCGCGCATACCCTCGAGCTTACACGCGCAGTTAATTAAGAGCGATGACCGGCGCGCGAGCGAGTTAAATCGATTTCGTTGCGGCTAAATTGCCACGTTCTCCGAAGATGCACGAGCCACAAATAAGCTACTATTTCATCTGACCTCCATTAATTGATTTAGTTGAGTGGCGGTGAACTACCGGTTGTTTCGACCAAGCCACAGACGCAACGTGTTCCGAATTATCACATTGTCGCCGGTATCTTGACGAAAAATGTTTCGGTGGGAGGCTAAAAAAGCAGAAGAGCTTACTAGTTTATTTTCGTGTCTTACTTGGGCCAGACGCAGCACTTTCGCGGTTGGTATCTCGAGTAACGGCGGGTCATTGACAGGAGTGACATTAACGTGAAGAGGGAATCTGAGGCGTCCTTGGAGGTATCCTGGAAGCGTATAGCCTGTCCCGGCCACCAACGTCAATTCCAGAATCATGCTGTCCTCTGTGGTTTCGCTACCGTCGTGCATATACTGTATCTGTCGGAGAAGTCAATTATCATAAGGACAATGCTGTACGTCATATCTAACTTGATACAGCAATATTCAGCATGCAGCGAAATCAGAGAATTAACGTGAATTTAACGCAAATTTTTATTGCTAAGCGCCAATGGAGCGCAGATTTAAGAACAAATGACGCTGATCGCGTTTTTCATGCTTGCGCAGTCAGTTGGCGAAGCAAATTTGCATACGAAAGAAATCGCGCGAGTATCAATAATCCGTCATGTATCTATCGCGATATCGGCAACCTAATACAACAAGGAACGTGTGAACTTTAACTTGCGCGGCGATAGCTCGCTGTTTCACGAGAATCTCAATCGGCAAACACACACTACATCGTGCTACAGAATCAGAATTAATCATGTGAGAGTACGTCGGAGTACCTGGCTCGTGTTATCTTTTCTGGCGTTTGATCTAACACTCGAGATCGACCGCGATTCAAAATTAATTAGAGCGACAGGAGTTAAGTCGTCGATTAGCATATCGAGTGGGCGTCGTCCCCACCGCTGATCCGAGACAAGAGGAAGACTTCGAGCTTTATTTCCCCCCGTTCTTTTTTTTTAACGATTAGAAAGCAATTGGTAATACGCGACAAACGATGGCGCGGCGGATAAAAAGTGGCCGATACGCGATCTTTAACGAAAAACCATTAATGAGCGATGGCGGGGCGGTTTATAAATAGAGCACTGTCGCTAGATAAATTGAGTGTGGGTAGGTAGCGGGAGGAGCAGGCGAGCAAACGAGTGAGAGCGCGACAAGTCGGCCGACCCTCCCATGTTCCCGCCGCTAACGATTCTAAAGTTAGTCCTTATGGCGTGTACTATGTATAGCAGCGCGTGGTCCTATGACGAACTGGAAGAACACATGATTCTCCACGTTCTCCGTGCCTATGCCCGGTCAGCCGACTTGGACCGCGTTTAGTCCACCTGATATTAATTAACGTCAGGTGCACGCCGACCGAGTTTCGCCTCTTACACGTGCTCCCGCGAAACTCCTCGGCGATTTCGAGTTTTATCGTCACGCGTGTAACCGAAGGGTGGACACTAATATAGCAGTAATTGTCGCAACCGCGGACTTACGATCGAGCGACGAGTTTGAAATGGAATTGAACGTTAATTAGAGGATTTAGTAAATCGATGGCTGGCTCTGATTGAACGGTTACCTTATCCTGATTGATGTCTTGCAACGTGAAGGAGTGGTCATTCCGAGATGTTAGGAGGTCCAATGCTAACGTTCCGTAAGTTGGCGGTGTCACCAAGGTAAATGTGACACCGGTTTCTTCGACGCCGTATTTGGCGATGTCAAGCACCATCGCGATGTTTTCGCTCGTTACTAACACGTGCTCCCCCTCGGAAACTAGTAGAGGGCTCAGAGAGAGAATTTCCAAATTTACTGGAAGGGTGGTGTTCGAATAGATCTGCAAAGACGCCACATCTATTTCTTATTTTGTGAACGCAGATATTAGTCTTATCTCAATATTAGCAACATCTATATATATTTCTTTTGCTATACATAGCTGTTTCTAATATTGAACATATATATGTGTATTGCTTTTATTAAGCTGTTTATTATTTTAATAATAAAGATTGTTATATAAACTCAATTTTCATTGATATCGATGCAATAGAGATGCAAATAAAATTAAATATTCCACATTAATTACATCGCAATGATTATTAAAGAGTAATCTATATAGGCAGTATATCTTGACTAAGTTAGCTATGCATCTCTCCGTAAATCCATACGCTAGTTGCCGGTGACATAATTAGCTCGCAACCGCAACGTAACCCTCGCCAAGTAGGTGGAGCGTCATTGGAACTCAATTAAAATTGATCTACCTTGTAGTCCTCGGCGTAATTCGACTTGATGCACAGAGACTGGTCGCAGTTGCATCTGAATGAGTTGACGCCCAGTTGCATACACGACGCACCGGATACGCAGGGATCAGCCTCGATACACGGATATCCCCAGACGCAACTCACGACGACACCCTGGCTGACCTTGACGTCCGGCAAGCCGAGGTCCCGGTTGTCGAGGACCATGTTCCGTATGCAGCCCTTGTAACTCACGTCGCCGGATCTGAGACCCTTGCTCAGGGCCCGAGCGCGTTTGTTCAGCTCCGTGCCGCCGATGTACAGGGTGTCCGCCAGGTCGAGGAACCGATTGCCGCCGGAAGGCAGGGCCATTGTTTTCTCGTGACGATCGACGGCGATACCGAGACCGCTCGGATTGAAATCCACGATTACGCTGTGCCATTTGCCATCAGCCACCGGAGTGCCGTGCGTCAACTCGGTCGGACCGTTCCCTTTGTTCATCAATAGTCGAATCTTACCCTCGAACAGCTCGATGCCGAGGTAATCGGCGTAGGATGATTGCCCCGTGTTATAGAGCAACAAGCCACTGTCGGCGCCGGTCTTCAGCTCGAATTCCCATCTGTAAAGTCGTAAGATGGAATTGGCAGGAAACTTCGTTACTGCCCCTTAAGAAAGGGCTGCGCAAACCGAATCGGACTCGTCTGATGTTACGGCCGTTACACAACGACTTCACGAGGCCATGGAGAATACTCTTCCAGATAATGCCGCTGATACCTAAGCCGCGCGTGCGTGCATCGGCCGCGGCGCAGCAAATAACGGAAAACTTCGTTATTATCGTACATCTTAGCAATCGAATTAGAATTTTGCGGTTGATTTTTTCGTATGATTCACAAGCGCTGCAACTAATGCAGTCAAGTAATATATATACTACGAACGAGAAACTTTCGCAAATGCATCGATCAAGCGTAACACCGTTGGACGATTCTGCATTTCATTGAAAAGCTGTAACAGATTCTTTAAGAAAAAAAAAACGAATTGAATTGTAACCAAATTTCAACGAGATACACAAAATTCTGTAAGAATAGTTGAGCTATAAAAGTATAGCGGTGAAAATCCTACAATTCAAAGATGTAATAATTTAAATCTTCAAGAATATTGCTTCTACAAGATAATTGTATGTTTTGCTCTACGTTTAATCATCGTTCTCGGAACAGTACGGGTGTTCAGACCTCGCTACAGAACGCGATAAACAAGCGAAACGTTATTCGTGCAACACGAGCGAGTTAAACGAGCGAGGCAAACGATGGTAGCAGGAAAGGGGGAAGGGGGGAAAGAAGATTGTTCGCTGTGAATTTATAATTGTAATCAAATCAAATTTCGCTCCAGTCGACTTCTACCCGGAGAAACTTTGGGACGAGTGATTTTCGTATCTTGCGCGGGGAAGACGCCCGAGACTGCCGCGAACACGAAAGCCGATTATTTACTTCAGCGAGTGGATTCATTACTTTGCTTTTGAAGTAACATCACAGCGAAGTGCTACAATGGTGGTTACGAAAACGGAGTAGACTTTCATCGTCATAACAGAAGGATGCAATAATATACAATAACGCGATAGTAATGTATACCGGGGCTTTGAAATCACTGTTGCGCGTTGTATTTGTGTTACAAATACTAATACCACAAAAAAGTCATACCACATATTTCTAATATATTTATTTCATTTCGTTTCATCGCTATCACGATATTCCTCTACATTCTGCACTTTCATTATCTTCTATCGACAACAGTTGGGGGAAAAAATCTGATATGATACTAGAATACTCATATCATAATTAAGCTCTCCGAGCCAAGTTTAATTATGTGAATCATGATTATCTCATCGGGAATTAGCTCATCATTTAACTCTGTTAAATCCGGGAGTTAATGAAAATACCTGATATGTTAGTCAATGTCTTACTGCGCAACACAATTCGCAACGGTTGTAAGCAAACATGTACCTGTGCGAATTGTAAACGCAATTAGTTGTTTACCATGCTGGAGGTACACTAAGGACTCTAATACGGTCCGCTTGTGTCTCTACGTTTCTCATCAGTCGATGCTTTGCTTCCAAAAGCGCAGTATAACATGTTCGTTCCTTTGTACGTTAACGATCGATACTCGTGAAAATTAAATCCGTTGGAAAAATTTCCAGTTGAAATTACAAAAAGACATCCGACCCTCCTCTCTATGTAATTTCTTTAATTTTCATCGATATAAATTGAAACTGAAACACTAAAAGCACGAGATACAAAAATTATAACTTGATTTATGTTAAATACGACAATTTCACGTTTTGTACGTAATGGAAGAAAACCAATGAATTAAATAATGATTAAACGGCAAATGAAAAGTGCACTCGATTTAAGTGGAGACTACTCGAACGTCTGTATGAACCATGCATACTCGTGACACTTGAATCTTCCAGATCAATTCAACTCAGAAAGCGCACGTCGAAACCTTCACAGTACGTCGATTTCACGAAGAACGCCGCGGAAGGAAGACAGTTACGACTGTCCAGTCATCCATTCGATTCCCCTTGACCATCTACTTATCCGTTTATCGGCGAGATATCTACTGGTATGCACCACGTATCTGTTCGATGTGAAGAAGAGAAGTCGGTTTCTCTCAAACATTTACGCGAAAAAACGGGCTGACCTTTTGTCTCGCTTTTAGCCGCATTAACGCAACAGGTTCCAACATTTATTTTCTCAGATAAGTGTTGAATTAAGGTACTACTCCGGACTAGTATGCTTTTAATTCGGGACAACAAAAGAGCCCGGAGTACCCGCGGCCGGAGCTTCTGCGAACGTACAAGACACGGCAAACCATGCGTCCAGGACTTAACTATCTGCATGTGAAGGTCGGTATTAACCGCGCTTACTCGGCGTACACCGCATTCGTGTGAAAATGAACCGTTTTTCCGCCTCTTAGTATACTCCCGAATAATTTTCACTGCAGGATAGCACAGCGAGGACACATCTGGCTCACCCAAGTTTTTAGTCTCCTCGGACGTGCTTAGCATTTTCGTACTGTATTCGCGCAAATAGAGAAAGTTTGTCATTCTTCTTGCAGAAAATTAATAACCAAGAAAAAAAGGTGAAAATATAGATCGTAAGACGCTTAATATTCTGCTGTAGCCATTATTGGAAATTACTATCATCCTATATAGTGGATGTACGTTTTTCAATGTAAACATCGCTGGTCTTCGCTGAGTTTTTAATTTATAATTAAATTTCGAGGCTTTCGAGGTCCTGGTTCTATTCTGAGATAGGTATACCTTTGAAATATACCGCGGGAATCCACGAAACCACAATGTACACAATTTGCTCCTGGGAGACCTTGCAATATGCTTGCACATGTCCACTTCGCTCAGATAAAAACGACGCGTTTGTATGCCTCGAAAATTCATTTTAAAAAATATTACATATATCTATGTGTATTTTTAGTTACATTCTGTCGACTAGCTTTCTATTCCAGTAACATAAATATATTCTTCTTTTTCTCAATTTTATAGGATTATAAAAACTTGTATATTCTGGATTAGATTATACGTTTTTACGTCTAAATTTATCGATAATTATTATATTAATTTATTAATATGATAGTTTATATTAATTATAAGTAATTAATATAATATGTATGTACCTACATATAACATATAATATAAGTTATATACAATAATGTATATTATATTATAATTACTATGTTAATTAATATAATTAATATAATAATTATTATATTATTTATTAGTTAAATTATTATTATATCCTACGCTGAGAAAGGATATAATCAAGTTACGGTTATCGTACGGAATTTATCATTAAATAAAATTGCCCTCCAGTTGCACGTATACTATATTGTATACTAATTAATTCATTAGTGAAAATTATGAGACTCACGACTCTATATCGTGAATAGTATTAATTTCACAAACGATTGCTGGCGCACTAAGTAGCTTTATCGTTATAAGCTTTCGGGCCAATCGACTGTTTCGCCTTGTCGAAAGTCCTTGTGCCGTACTGAAAAGAGGGATCAAAGTGTTTCCCCATTGACGAAGCATCGCTGTCTGTCTCATTGCGAGAGTTAACAGTGACGTAACTCTCGCGATTGAAACAGTTGTTACCGAGAGCTCTTCGAGGATGTAACAACGTTCTCATTGGATTTAATCGTTAAAAGCTGCTCGAGGGACGAGAGTGGTATAGGAGTCGCGTAACATGAAAGGCCTTCCCTGACCGATGACTTGAATGCGGCTTGGATGTAGATACAACTATGTGCAAGAGTATGCGAGTTATGCAGCCCCGCCGCGCCGTCGACCTCAGAGAAACGGATTTCCCGCGGTATTACCATAAGATATTGGATTCATGCACCAACGTATTTATTTTACGTGATGGCGCGCGATAGAGTTACCGCTAAAACTTGCCTCATAAGCCTCACCAAAAAGAAAAAAAAAGATAAAGAAACTCGATCGAATTTATGCAAGTGTGAATTTTACAATATCTCTGAAATTTCTTTAAAGATACATCATTGTCGAGTAAAATATAAAGCTGCGTATAAATAACGACCAAGATAATTAAGTGGATTAAGATAATTATGTAAATAACGCTGGTACAATAGCTTAGCGCTGATACAGCGCTGCGTCCTTTTCTCCGCATCGATATAACCATTATCGATGATGCAGGATGTAGGTGATACGGCTGCGTCGCGACAGTTTAATTACGTTTTCTACGGTCCCGTAGGTGCGACGATGATAAATGGAGGTGGTATACATTACAACGGAAAGCGGTACTTTTGGCATATATACCTCGAGCCGGAGCGCGGAATGGGGCGCGGAATGGCGACGAAGGCGCCGTCCTCGACAAAGCTGACTTCCGTGCTCCTCGTGGCGTCGAATTCCGGCGAGCAGCCCCACGTTACGGCCGTTGCCTCCGACTGGCCCTTCCTCGACCTGGCGTACTCTATAACTTTGGCACCGTTGTAAATTATGTCGGCCATGCATCCCCTCAGATAATCCGTGTGACCTGCGAATCAGACGGACGAAGGTGTTATCCTCGCAAATTAGTCTCGGCGCGTAATATCGACGGGAAAAACCTTTTGCAAAGGGATTATTACGTAATGACGACGTAGTACACTTTCAATGCATTCACTCGCATTTGGAACAAATTTGTAAAACACGCGTACAGTTTTGCAGGTGGTGTCCATTAAACATTGCATTAATGAGGTCGTTATTGATTCGCGTTTGAATCATACGTAATACGCTACGTAGAAATATAACCGCGGAACGATTGCGATTCCAGACGAATGAGAGCTTTTAGCAGCAGCGGCAAACGTTATTACTTTTTATTTTCTCTGATTGGTGGATGGTGCATCATTAGTGAATGGAAGAAAAACTAATTAGAAGATGAATCGTTGCGCATTTGCTATTAATCGCATTGCGCCAGAGAACACAAACGCCAGTCGATACGCAAACATTCTTCTTGTTTAAAAAATGTTTTCGTTTTAATAATTCTTTTGTTGAAAACGAACGGTTGACTGATACAATGCCCGCTTGATTTTCGTGCCCGATTTCACTTAATTACAACAGTCGAAGTGTTCCCCTTGTGAAATCCAATTTCGCCGAGTATTCGAAACTTCCTGCGACACAACGTTTTGTCACGCGGGGAAGCGAATAATTTATATACGTATATAATATAAGCGTGATGTACTTGATATTTGCGACAGATGCAACGGATTCGGCGAAACTGGCGGTTTCGCGCCGCGGGCGGGCTTGTTACGACGCGAAGTTAATTGTCTTCGTGTGTGACAAGCGCATCTCTCTCTCTCTCTCGGCGGGTTGTTGGCGGATTACCTTCGAGTTGCCGCGTGTCAATGGATGCTGAGACGCGGGCACTACCACCCCCTGGGCACGACGGAAACCGACGGGATATGTGTATATAAGCGGTCCGAGAAATGGGCGTTTATTGGCACGCCGCGGAATCGCGAATACAATTTGCGACGGTCGACGGAATACCGGCGCCCGGCGGCGACTACGCTAAACCAGCCGGCCCCTCTGCCTTACGACGTCGTTGCGGCGTACCGCCCGGCCCGTTCGTCGCCTCGCAACAACGTCGTCAGCCTTCGGCCTTTTTTACATAATGCAAAATTTTATTGATTGTAAGAGGTTTTGGCGCACGACCAAATCCCGCCGCAGGACAGCGGCTGTACGCGGTTTACGCGTTTCTAAACACCGATGAATTCGCCCGGCGTGGTTGTTGCCATATGTCGGGGGCAAATAACGATTTTCGGAAGATAGATTTGCATGGGTAACGGCAATAATATTTCAGCGGTCTTACGAATTGACAGCAATGATTTCAACGAGCATTGCTTTTCCCAGCTCTCTCTCTCTCTCTCTCTCTCTCTCTCTCTCTCTCTCTCTCTCTCTCTCTCTCTCTCTCTCTCTCTCTCTCTCTCTCTCTCTCTCTCTCTCTCATTTTCTCTTGAATTTCTTTTCTTTTAATTTCCCGAGATTCTTCAAACATAATCTAATAAAGATCTGAAGAATTATAGATTTATATTATAAAATTATGAAATTTACACAAAACGACTTCGTAAATTATATAAAAAAGAGCAGGTGGAGAAATTATTTTAATCAAGGAAAAATAAATATTTCGTGAAGAAGTGACTGTCTTAAAAGGCATTATAAAGAAATAGAACGCTAATAAAAATCAATAATTTTTGCGACCGAAAGAACTTCTCGCATAGATATTAGGATTATGATATTGACACATTGGAATAAATATTTTTTATATCGATTTCTTATGGTTATCAAATATACGTCGTGTGGTGAGAATATCCTCTATATTTCTACGGAACCGAGGAAATAGCAGTCGATAAGCGAAATCCACGCAGAGAATCTTGCAATCGACTATATAGATATACGCTCGCATTGTATGCTTTCATGTGTGTACGCGCGTGTGTATGCTACCTATATAGATATAATATGATACACATATACGTATATGTGCTATAGTATATACAGTGTGCCATAAATGAAAGTTTACTTCACAATTTGTATTTGGTGTTCACATTGAAAAAGTTAAGAATATAAATTAAACTTCATAAGTATAATTAAGCAATTAGAAATGTTACTTTTCTATTAATATGGAGTGGATTTCATTTCTATTAATATGGAGCAATTAGAAATGTTATTTTTCTATTTAATACGGAGTGGATTTCACTTCAATAGAAATTATTTTGATGTTTAATCATCGGTACGTCGAAAACTAAAACTGAAAGTTGAAGAGCAAAGAGAGAAGATCTTAAATCGTCTGTGGAGAGATCGATTGCAAATTCCCTCGAGAATTTTGTAATTACACGACCAGTTGACGCTATTTTACGGACACGCTGTATAGAACTTTATACGAATCCGTATCGAAAATAGATTTCGCACCCTCCTTCAAATGGGGTTGGTTTCTTTATTCCTCTTCTTCTTTATACCTTGACTCGAGAATTTAGCGAGGCACATGCCAGGGAATTAATAAGACCTTCTCCAAGGGGAGGGTCATACCGTGCCATGGTGTACAAATGAATTGTCATGAATATGTAAATTGAATTTTGAGCTGGTCGCTGAGTATTATGCGTGACGGCCGACAGGATAACGATGGGGGCGCGTCACACAGAGAGAAAGAAAGGGAGAGAGAGAGATAGAGAGAGAGCGAGCGATATGCTGTTTGTGCTGATCATATTCAATTTCGTTCGCGTCAATTCGAACGGAATGACCTAGTTGATTTTTTTTTGTTTTACTACGAAGAAATGATAACCGGTCGCTGCGGCTGATGCGCGGGGCGTGCATTAAAGAGCCTGGTCGTTATCAAGCTGCTTGTGGCATGTATGGAGGGCGAAGAGTGCAACTGCTCGAGCATAAGAGAAGCCAGGTTACTCTAACAATAAGTTATATTAGACAGGAAATCATAAGCACGACGCGGAAATTATTATTGCACGTTATAAATGCAAATTACCCCACTGACCCCTTGAATTCTTATTTTCCCTTTTGCGAATTTTTAAAAATTTTTCATCTCGCATTTTTACATTTTCATATTTCCCTGAAAAATACATGAGTGAAAATAACTGGCTTTTTAGTTTTAGTTTCTAATTTACTTTTACTGATATATATATATATATATATCTCTTAATCGCGTAGTACTATGTTTTGGTATACGCATCTCCGTGTTTTTCGGAAATACTCGAGAAATAATAGTACGATTCTTTTTCTTATAAAGCTTTCCGCACATTTTGCGACACATTGGGAATAGAAGGGATATCCCCGCCTTTTCTTGGTCGTCCAACTCGTAGTGTTCTATGACCGGTGGCGGTGGTGGTGTACTGTCAGGCAGAAGAACGTATAATCCGGAATTTCGCCGCAAAGGCGTAATACACCGGAGCGTTGTAGACCACCGAGAGATGGAACTGGTGGAAGGAGAATTTTCCAATCGCCGTTTCTCACGGGAGACGTATCGCGACTTCCAATTTATTCGTGGCGCAAATAGAATCGCGAGTACGGTAATGAAATTAGGATCGACAACGAGATTATAAATGCGATCGACTTCACGAATGCATTTTACGATTGAGCGAAGTTACACTGGCATTGATGAAGTGTTGCTCGAGCAGTACATCGAACAGTAATTACGACCGTTTCTAATGCACGAGACGAGTCTCGTTCCATGTTGCCGTTTCACACAACGAAAACAAAAGCAAATGTTTGAATTACATCCCCCCCCCCTCCCCCGGTCCGTGCGATTTTGTGCAACGCGTGCTCCCGGTGCACCATTATTTAAGCCCTCTGCCATTGCGGAAACACGAGACAGCGCGTATGTCATACTTTCGATATAATAATATCGACTACTGCGCCGTTGTAATCATCTGTTTTCACTCGTTGTCACGATTCAGCACGATGTCACGATGATAAACAATTGATTCGCACTAGTAGAACCTATTATCCGGAATGATCATCCAGAAGGTGCACAACACATTTTCAATGACTGATTTAAATAAATCTAATTTTATATAAATCGAGGAAGTAATCATTATTAACCCTCTGTCAGCAATCTGGGGCTTTAAATACCCAAGCAAAATTTCTTTCTTGCATTTCTTCGTGGAGAGAAGGATGCGATATTTGTTATCCCCCCCACCCTAAAAAAAGTTGACAGACGGGTTTCGCCGCCGCGGTGACGCCGGTTTCCGTCAATACGTGTTCAAACAACAACAAAATGAAGTTTGTGTCCTAAACGACCCAGAAAGCTGATGACGTTAGTGTTTACCAGCGTAAGTAAATGTTTTTTCGTTTTTTCACTATATTTCTAATAATTTTTGCTAATTAAAGCACTTCTATTATTAGTAGAGCAATATTTATAAAATGGCGAAGAGAAACGCCTAACAATATAATACTTTTTTACTTTTTATTTATAATTTTCTTTTATATTTGTAATAATATACATGTTATATAACTAACAATTTTTTACAATAAAAATTTATTTCGAAGTGAAAGAAAGTTAAACTTAAACTTAACTAAACTAAAAGTTTTGGAGCTAAACTAAACTAAACTAAGAGTTAAATTAAACTTTATTTTTCTCTGTATTTAATTTACGAATAAAGCCCTCTAAAATTTCATTATTTTTATTTGTTAAAACAAAATTATAATTTTTGGAGTCGACCTAAATAAGATTACATTCTTTTGAATAGTCATAGTCTAAAGTACCAAAACCCTGCAAACATTTTTGTTAACATTCATTCGTTGCAAAGTTATAAATTTTTAAACAAATTTCCATTTTTCCCCATTTCAAATTTCACTTTGTATAAACAATTGGGTTTAATATTTGGCTTTAAAACCTGTTGGATATTGTAGTAGAAATGTTGAGTAACTCATAATTTTTTTGGATTTTTTTGAAAGCCTAGAACATAAAAATAACATAGGGTGGACTTAAAAGCCTCTGATGAAGGGTTAAAATTATTCTTAATTTTCTTATAATTCAAATGTATTCAACGTAGTTTTTCAATTAATACTGATTTATAGTTAGTCCTGTATAACAGAATTTATTCCTCTATCTATGTATTAATAATATTTTACCTCGAATTTCACATTTTCCAAGTTAATTAAATTTCCATTAATATGATTGCACTGAAGAGATCACCAATAACTTTCATTTCGGAGGAAAAGTTCGCAAGAAAAGTTTTTTAATATTTTTAGAAAAAATATATGAAATATATATATATATATATATATATATATATATATATACATATACATATATATATATATATATAAAGCTTTCCTGTCTTAAAAATGACCATCTAAGAGATGTTAAAAATTTCTTTTAAATATAATACGATCACATAGTATATCAGGAATGCCGCAGATTTAAAATATAAAATAAATGCTAAAATAGAAATTGAATTATTTCCGGATTTTTAGACATTTTATTATTGTTATTTTTAAAACATTTCACTTTTAAAACATAATTTTTAACGTATCAGATTTTTCTCTCTTGACTTTTATGCTCCAAAACTTTTAATTCTTAAAAGCTACGACAAAGTTCTATAAAAAACGACGTTCAATTTTTTTTCCATTTCCACTGTGCCTTTATTTTATCTCGTGGAATTGTCATTACGGAAACCATAGCTGCCGAAACAACATCATCTCGACAATGTCGTCGTTTTATGTAGGTTGACATAGTTCTCGTTGTAATTTCGTTGCCCGCAAGTGGACTTGAGTATAATACGATTCCGAGAGATAATTCATCAAGATTTCATGATCACGTTAAACTTATCTCGTAACACAATATGCATCATTTTCACCTATGTATGAGTGTGTTTTAAATATTTTGCTTTACACAATATATACGTAAATATTTGCACAATATACGATATCATACCCCAGGTTTTAATAATTACATATCGTTTCTGTTAATTTAATAAATTAATCATGAAACAAAAATTAATAATATTATATGAATAATGCACGGAATTCGTGCTCTGAATTATTAAATTGCAAACGTTGTTTATTTCGTATATTTTATACATACAAGGCATACTATCGATAATTGTCTCTTCATTCTTTTTATATCAATGCTTATTAAATTACTAAGCTTATTAAATTATAACAAGAACTATAACAAGAAAAAGAGATAACTATACAATTATTATATAACGCGTAATATTTTAATAATGTATTCTAGAAATTAATTATAATTGAAAGTTTTAATAAAATATTAGTTTACACGTTCTTGCTATTATTAATGTTTACTTGCTACCTATTAATGTTTACAGCGCAGATGAGATTAATTTTTACTGTTTACCTGATTTTATCTTTTGATTTGTTATACAATTTCTAATGTAAATTACGTACATTAATAAATATAGCAATCAACTGATACTTACACACAAATTGATTACTAATTATTAATTTTAATTATTGCATGATTATTTAATGCTTTTTAATGAAAATTTTAATAATTATGATTACTCCAACTAAAACAAATTATTAAATTTAATACTATATACATATATAAATTTAACAAATAAAGTTTATTTTTATTTTATAATAGGAATATAGACAAATTAATTGATTATTATTATTTCCTATAAATTTTTATGTCACGAGAAAATTGTGTGCTTTTAATAATAAATTAAGGTACAAAATGAGTTTGAGCCGCGATTTAATTTTCTTCATTTATTAAAATCATGATTCCTAAATGATTAAAATCACGCAATTTTACTTCTCTTGGGATGTAAAAATTTGAATTGAAAAAGTGACTTACGCGAATACTTTCAATTAAAGCAAAGGTAAAATTTATTCTTTAAATGCACAAAAGATTACGCGGAAGATAACGCGCAATAATAAATCGTCGAAATTATAGCTTGAAATATAAGGAATAAGATATTTACAGATAGGAAAGACCGGGGCATTATGAGCCACGGGGTACCATGGGTCATTGACTGTTTAGGGTAATCCAGAATGTTTATGAGTATAGTGTCAATTAATTAACATTTCTAATTTATCAACAAGTAACACACGATGAATGAGTCATTTTAATTTAAAATTTAGAGTGGACTTTCTGGGACATGTAAAAAATGTTAAAATTACGTTTTATTTTTTACTGTGTACACGTACTAAAAATTAGGTGTAACTTTCTAGCATCTTTTGTCATTTTACCACACTACAGATAATTATGTAGAGCAACTCCGGTATATACGCCGCAGCTAAGGGAAACTTAATTTCGAGTATTATTTACTATGTTTAAGGCAAATGAATTATACCAATAAAAACTTTATACTGTCTACTACTATAAAAAAAATAGAAATATAAAATATTCATTCTTGGTATTTAATAAAAAAATAAAAAGTTTCAGAAACTCTTGCATTTTTGCCATACATCCCAGAGGGGTGGATTATATGTTATATGACAATCATGGGTGAAATATACGCCTTATAAAAAATTACGAATAATGTTTATAAATAAGGCAATAAAATGTCATAATAAGTTATAAAATGTGTGTAAGAAGTTTATTAAGATGTAAGAATAATACACAAATTATAAAACTGAAAAATTTTAAAAATAAAATAGAAGAGCGATAGATGCATTAAAGATTATTGTATACGATCCAAAAAAAGAAGGAAAAAGAACACATAGGAGATTTCGAGTTTTACAAAGTGTCTGTACTATGGCATATATCCCGCATGTTAACTTGCCGTATATCCTAAACAGGAGGGATATACAAGATATTAAGTTCAACAAAAAATACAAGAGCTATGCATTTGTATTTTGCTGTATTCCATCATTTACTATCCCTCTACACTTATGTATCATGAAATAACCATTAAACCTTTTACATTCCTTACAGTAATCATTTTACGTAGGTCGTAACACAAGATCGCGCTTCTTACTACGGTAAGAAATCGATTCAACTCACGACAGTTTCGCTAATATTAACAGTAAAGAACTGAAATTACAACACAATACTAATATGGCATAAAGGCACATAACAGAATAATGGCGAGCAAGTACCTTCATTCCTTCTATTTTTTCTGACATCTGCGGCGTAAATACCGGAGTTACCCTATTATTTATTTTTTTACTACGTTTCACCGTTTCACCGTTTTCTATATTAGATGCATTCGGGGCACCATGGGACACCCAATGCTGCGGCACCATGGATCACACACGCAACCAAGGTTGATGATAGATGTTATTTTTGATTGAAGAAAACATGTCAGAAGTTAGTTTTTCTCTTTAAAAAATGATATTTCAGTAGTGGGTTCTGATATCTTGTTTGTCCTGCCTAATCCTGAACAGTGTCATAAGAAAACGTATAAAATAAAATTTCCTTTCATCTTTTGTAACTTTGCGTTATTTCTTGAATTAATAAACCTAGTTTTTGTGTGTGATTCATAGTGCCCCAGTGACAAACCCATGGTGCCCCGTATTTCTCAAAAAATGTGTTAATTTTTTTCTCAAAAACTAATCAATATTTGCCAAATACGCTAAATAAATTTTAAAATATACATAGTGCTTTAATTATAAAAAAATGAGACAAAAAATCTTATATTTAAAAATACTTTTCAGAGTTTGAATTTTTGTGGCTCATGGTGCCCCGGTCTCCCCTATATAATATTATCGTTGGGCAAGTCGGCTAACACAACCATCGTATTTGCAAACAGCGCGCTGTGTGTGAGTAGCGCAAGGTTGCCGCGTTATCATTCACGCTGCAACGCTCGAGCGAGCAGGACAAGTCGCTCCGTGTATCAACACATAATGTCTCGAAAAAGTTTTAAAAGCATGCGATTATTCCTTACACAATAAGCGGCTATCGAATTAACTCCCGCGATAGAGAATTCGTTAATGTATCGAGAAGGAATTGAAGCGCGATAGGAAAGAATGAAGGAAAGAAGAATTATAAATCGATCGTTATCGGGATATTTTCAAATGGTGATCATTCCTTTAAATTTTGTTAAATGGCAGGATAGAAATACATCTACTTTCAACTTTTATTGATTTAAATGTATTTTTATATTTTGTATATACTTAAATGTAAAGCTCACTATTTTCAAATCGCGACCGTAGAGTAATACGTGACACGCCGAATTGAATGACGTGAATAATGAAGAACCGCGATATGTACACATACACTGTTCAATAATAATTAACTTGAAAAGAAATTATTTCATAACGTAATAAACATATTTTGTAACGGTACAGTTGTTCGTTTCTTGCGATGACACGGTGCAGTGTTCGTTTACGCGAGGTCGTCGCGCTTAACATTCGCGCGACGAAAGTCGAACCGGCAGACAACGATGCGAACAGCTTCGTGTGCTGTTGCATTACTTTCCCTCGCATGATTATATCCTACCGATCCTACGCACATTTCATTATTAGAGATTGGTTAACACCTACAATTAACGATTTGTAAGAATATCGAGGTGTCGACTATTCATCGTAGCAGATATTTCGCGCTATCTATTTATCACAGTGATTAAAAAATCCGAGTTATATTCAAACGTAATTAAAAGCTATGATTATAAACGTTTCTTAATACATTCGCTGCAGTCATTGACGCCGTGATTTTATTTTATATATTTATAGAAAGGCACGAGTTTTATAACTCATATTTATGATTGCTGCAGCTATATCTAACAATAAATTGATTTCAAGTTCATCAAAATGAGCGTTTGAACGGAATCAAAAATAGTTTTGATCCAAAAATAAAACACATTTGCACGCGGCTCTCAGTTTTAAGTCGCGCGCTAGAATTGCTAGCTGTAAAAGTGTTAACAATCGATTTAAAAGCCAAAAGTTGAATATTCAGCATTAAATATTTCGTAAAGGCGATGAATTGGCGAGGCATGGACCTGGGAGCTCATTTTATGCGATGTTTAGCTGTTGTATACACGAGATGATTTTGCTATTCTTCGAGCGAGCAAGCAACATCGTGAATCGCACCGTATATCGTATTATTTGTCGAAACGCAACAAAAAGAGTTGAACGCAATTGATTTTCATGAATACCTAGCGATTATCAATCCGCACATCTCGAGTACCGTGTCGAGCCACACGATTGATTTCTGATTCTTAGTGCGCACAAGATCCTATTTAACTTATGTTTTCGCGAGTGCCATAAAAAACAAAGAAGAACGGAAGAATCTGAAAGGAGGAGGAGGAAAAGGCCTGGAAGGCAGATGGTGATGGCGGAGCAACTATGGGGTAAATAATTCATTTTTATATAATAATTTATTATATATATATAAACAAATGTCCCGATTGACTCATCAACGCCCAGCTTAAACCCCTAAGCCTAGAAACATGAAAATCGCGGAGTATATTCCTTCCATTACGTAAGCACCCACTAAGAAGGGATTTTTAGAAATTCGACCTAACGGGGTGAAAATGGATAAAATGTGTTTTCACGAATTTCTCAATATCTCTTAAGGGGAGTTTACAACTGACTGGCATTCATTGGCGCCAGAAACCGACTGGCAAACTCACAAGTATTTACACAGTGATTGGCGTATAATATGGAAAATATTTAACATTTATTAAACACACAGTAAATGACAGCAAGCATATAACTTCAAATTTTAAGGTTATATGCTTTGGCCAATAACCGCCAGTAAACGCCACATTACTATAGCGCCAGTTTGTATCAAGTGTTTATACTTGCATTTTTACTGGCGTTAGTCGATTGGCGCCACTAATCATTGCGTGTGTAAACTTCCCTTTAGGCCCGATGAGATATCGACTTTTTGCTTGCAAAGGTTACCCACACAAATGCTTAAAAACATAATTTAAGATTTTGCCCTAATCAATCGTTAAAGGGGCAAATCTACATTCGGGGATGAATTATAGAATCCTTCGCATACTGCGTTATATATATATATAAACAATACGGGTATATCAAGCTAGTAATAATATACGTGTATTTCATTATTTGCAAAATTAATTATTTATATTTATATAATTATTTATGTGCGCAATAATTGTTTTTTAAATATTAATTATTTTGGCTACTGCTATAATTGAAGTATATTGTTTGTATTTTACAGTTCAACATAATTTGCAACGTAGCGTACCTACTCTGCTGCTGCTGCCGCATCGTATCTGTGAGTAAATAACACAGCCATACAAAAAAAAAATTATTTTCTGGCCTGGGGGTCAGACCATGTTTATTATATGTTTTTAGGGTCGCTGAAACCGAATCCGAAGTCCATTTTACCCCATCACGTCAGGTTTTTGACATAACCTTATACCTAATATATTGAACCTGAATCACAGTTATGTGATTGCGAGACGACATCGCCCTTTTTTCTTGTAGTATTCAACTCTACATTGGCCAAGTCACCAACCAATGTAGAGCTGCGGTCGCATGATGACGACGCCTGCGGGCCCGCATTCTCACCCTGACCAGCCGCCGATTCTGGGTATCCGAATCCCTGTCTCGTTAAACGTTTTCCACCTGTGCCTGCCATGACGGCATCAATGCCGTAATCCAGGGACTCAGCCGGATAACGGAATTGCTCCGTTGCCCGCCGTCACCGCGTGGAGGTGCCCTGTGAGGTTCAATATATTAGGTATAAGGTTATGTCAAAAACCTGACGTGATGGTGGGTAAAATGGACTTCGGATTCTGTTTCAGCGACCCCAAAAACATATAATAAACATGGTCTGACCCCCAAGCCAGAAAATAATTTTTTTTTGTGTGGCTGTGTAATTTTTTCAATTTTTATTTGAGGTAATGGTTTTGTGAAAATTGGAATTGTAACAAAATGCTACGGATAAGTATAACATTTCACAGATCCACTGCCTTAAGGAGGCTCTTACCTCGATCATAAAACGACAGATCTTTATGAAATTAAATTATGTTGTAAAGTGAACCACAACGAACCGATGCCCAAAACTTTAGCATAGGTTGACGATAAAAATTTTAAAAATATCAGTATTGAAATTCGCATTTTTAACACAGGGCATATGGTAAACACTAAAATTTTTACCGGAAGTGATGTATTTTCTTGGCAAGTTTGCGAGCCAGGTAAACAAAAAACTAAGGAATTGTAGTTAAAATAATAATCTTTATAATGATAAGAAGAAAACTTGGTGTTGACGATGAGTTATAAAAGATATTGTAGTTTTAATATGACGTACGACAGGTTAGGCGAATGATCTTCCGAGTGTCAAAATCGCGCGAAGTTTCAAATGTTGTATTACACGTAAATAAGTAAAATGCGTTTTTTAAACATCTATATAAACAATAAGTTTCAATTATTTGCCAATCAAACCTTGAAAATCAAAAAGTAAACAATGTTAATTATTCTTTCTAACCTCACTTGCACATGTCTTTTCTCTGCGCTGTATGGTAGCGGCATAATTATTCTCTCGCGCATTGACAACCTTTATTTTCGAGAATTTTCCTTTCATTTTCCCTCTCAGCATTCTCACGTTATATCTTTCTTTTGGCTCCATCTCTTCATCGCATCAATCGCTACAACGCTACACGGCTACACCTCACTTAGCTAAAGACTGCTGCAGACGACGTTGTAACACGCGCATGTTATTATTCTGCTCTTTAGCACTGACGTAGTCAACTGACTTATTGTATAAATTTTAATATTTACACTAATAGAACATACATATAACTTACTCTTACACTATGTAAAAATCATTATTTATTTTTTTATTTAATTTTCCGATAATTTTATAACCAATTATTAATGATAATTTTTCGGTTGCTACATTGATTAGAGCAGCCGGGTAAGAGCCTCCTTAAAATGGATGGGCACTATGACAAATTAATCTTAATTATTTAATCCTGAAAAATGATCATCCATCGATTTATTCTGCATATGAAAATGTACTCGAACGTACAAAAAACCTTGTAGAACTTATTATATCACTTCAGACATTTTATAACCTTATTACGTAATAAAAAGCTAGTTGCAATATATATATAACTTCAATTACTGAAAATATATAATCTAATCAATTTCGCAAGCATAAACAAAAAAAGATAGAAAATATTTTATAAGTAGCATAAGCTTGGTGAATCAGTAAATCATAAATCCATTATGCTTTTTTGCCATTATGCTTTTTTGTCAAGTGTGCTCTACTTCAAATAAAATTTTCAGGAAACACGAAAAGCATTATGAAATTATTATGCATTAATAATGCTATTCGTGAGAAAGCATCAACTATATTATAATTATATAAAGATTATAATTATATAATTATAAAATTTTGAAATTCGTTGCTTAGATGCCTTAGATAAATAGTGAATTATAAAAAAAGAGAAAGCAATAAAGTAAAACTGTATCAAATAAAAGGTTGACATTTTTAGAATAAAGCGTTTATTTAAGTTCCTTCATGGTGTTCATGGACAATGAAGATCGGAGACAACAAGTTATTTATAATATGTCGGCTTAGCCCCGGTCTCCCCTATGTATATTATATGTATTTATATAAAATAAAAATTAATCCTCTTCTAAAAAGAGTCTTTATAGAAAGTGGAAAAATTATTAGCATCTAGCTTGTTATTTTATTTTATTTTCTTTCTTTCTCATTCCCAAATATACTTTTATTAGAATTTGAATTCTACGTTCGGTCTCTCTGTATACCTGTTTTCGGGATTAAATATTATATGTATTGCTTCGAAAAAAAGCAATAGATTTTTTTCAGTATGCACAAATGGATGCAAGAAAAATAAGAATAATTTTTTTACGATTACAGCATATGTTTTAACTAATCTAGCTGTTTAACAAAAAGACTTACTAATAATTTTATCCTAATTTTATCCTAATCTCTCCACCGTCTCAGTTGCAATTGGGTTGGATTGCCGACCGTTTAACGAAACGAAGCGAAAGAAAAGAAAAAATTATCGTGACCGTGGCGCGAGTCTATAGGGGAGACTGGGGCTATGTGTCCACACTTAACGCTTTTTTCAAGTTTACTAAAAAACTAATAAAGATATTTGGCTAAAATTTTAATGGTATAACCCTTCAACCTTGCTATTAAAAAAACCAATTAAAATCGTTAATCTTTTAACATTTTAAAGAGGCGAATTTTTTAAGTGGGCAAGTCAAGCGTAGACAGATAGCCCCATATGCGGAGCTATCTGTCTACATTTGAGGGGCTATCTGTCCACATAATAAAAAACACATTATTTATATTAATATTTATACTCATTTATAATATTATTTATTATTAATATATAATATTGAAAAAACTGCCTAGTCGTTGGAGTCAGAGCAGTAGTAGACACTTTGTGTAGATTTTTTAACAGAATTCCTGCGTAGAGCTGACTTTTCTTTATATACTGATGGCATCAAACTGATTTTGAGTTCGTTGCAAAATCAATGTGATGAGTTTCTTTTGTCCCCTCAATTCTTTAATCTTTTTTTGTATTTGGGGCCTTTACTTTATCCTCGGCAGCGTTTGAAATAGAAAATACTCAATAATTTAAGACAAACTCGTGTATTTAACTTGACGTGTATTTTTAAAATAAAAATTTAGTGACGATTCTTGAATCGCAGGATCAAGTAACTGCTCGTAGGTCACTTTTTTACATTAGCGAGTGAGAGTGTTTTTACGAAAAGATTCTCGCTCGATTTTTATTCTTTTAATCGCTCTAAGTATAATGGATATGTCTACCTTATCCGTCTTAAAGAAAGTCTTTCTTTTTTAGTTACGCAGCATTATCTATTAATAAAAGAACAATCCGTCATTGAAGTGTGGACACATTGCCCCATCAAAAATAGGACAGATAGCCCCGACCACGTTTTTCAGTCTTTAACATGTTGCCAATTTTAGATTATGCGAAATTAAGATTTGACGCTTCTCACACCTGATAACTATATATTAATTGATAATATTATGAATTGCTTACTTTAATTTAAGTTAAACTACTGTCGCACAGCAAATTTTTCGACCGTCGAAAAATGTGAATAATTGTTTTCGCTTTTCTTTTAACGTATATAGCGTCTGCGAGAGGCATCGCAAAAAAACAAACAACATTTAAATCTCTTACGTAGGGCATTTTTCAACTACTTGTTACAATGGTAGAGACATATGTCTCTTAAAACTTGAGATAGCAGTGGACACATAGCCCCCGTAGACAGATAGCCCCGGTCTCCCCTATTTATTATCCATCTATATTTATTGAAGTTTTGATATTTGATAGACTTTATATTGCTTAAAATAGAGTGAAATATATCTGTGCATAAGAAATCAAAAGATAAAATCAGTAATACGAAATCGATATTATTCGATATGTAAAAATTAATAATAGAAAAGAGACCGGTATACGTAAGGCCTAAGCATGTGTAAACTTCATAATACCAATTTTGATCGCTTATAATTCGAAAAATATTATAATTTTGATATTTTCATATTGAAATTATTGATTCTAATTAATCCCCATACAGATACGTTATTGAAATATTACATATTAATAATTATTTACACTCTATGTAAAATATTTAATATTTGATTAATGCTGTTTTGAGATATTGGAGTGAAAATCTATCTGTATAAGAGTTTTATTTGACTTAATTGACGTTCACTCGTTGAAAACTTCTTGATTTCATTAATTTTATTATTCTTATAGCAACTCGGTTAATTCTCATTTCATCAAATAAAAGAATATGTAACTATATCCTAATTATTAATGTTTTTGATACTAACCCCGTTTTTATAAAATTTAATTTACACACATAGCAGATTAATTTAGCCAAACAAACAAACAATTATTATCATATTAATTTCATATTCTCTCATGTGCACCCGTTTGCAAAATTAAACTTTTACTGTAATTCGAATCGCCACTATCGCAATTTTGTTGGATTTATTTTCTGGTATATGATGAAAGAAAACTCTGTTTAATTTTTATTCAATTTAAAAAAACTAATTCAATAAACGAAAGATAAAACTAAAAAATTGCGTGCAGTGATCGTGCTTCCCCGTTGTATCGTCTCATCTCAATTTTATTTACATACAATAGTTTAAAAAAAACATTCAGAAAAATTTTATATATTTTTTCATCGTTCACTGAACATTTATTTATACTTGCGTGTTTTTATTTTATCAATATTTCGTGGATATTGATATGAAGCAACTTGCTGAAAATAGTTTGCCATTAAAATCTCTAACGACAATCACGAAAAGCGACATACACAAACGTGCGCGAACGCAACGCTAATTATTTATTAAGCGAGGCTGTTAGGCTTGATTACCTAATCTCTCCATCGTCTCAGTTGCAGTTGGGTTGGATTGCCGACCTTTTAACAAAACGAAGCGAAAGAAAAGAGAAAATAGTCGTGACCGTAGCGCGCGAGTGCAACGTCGACGAATATAGTGTTTGCCGGCGTGGCGTGGCGTGTATCGAATCTAGTTCAGTCACGTGGCGAGACAATTTATCCGGATGAACCAAGGCTCGCCTGCCTTTTCCTTGCTCGCCTTGCTCGTCTTACCTAGAAATAGCTCGTTGAAGTCGCCCTGTCCGCCGATGAAAACGCCGTAGTGTATGTTGAGCTCGAAAAAGCGACCCGGTAGTTGGGATCTCGTCGTGTGTATCACGTCGATCTGCAAGCTGATGTTGGCCTCGCGTCTTGTCAAATTGACCTCGTGCCAACTGAGGTCGTTCAGCGTCAACCCGCGGGCGCTCGCCATCTCGTTCTCACCCGCACCCAGATTAATGTGAACCTGCGACAAAAAGCAGTAGGAGCGGGCGCTCGTAAAAGTCAGTCTCATTTTTACCGGAGTTATTGTGCGAACGCGCCGCTACCGCAAATGGGTTTTATACGTACGCGACGATACAAGTGCATTCTTGTTTTTTGTTTTTTCTCGGTCTTTTTTTTCGAGGCCGGTTGTTCCTCCTCGGAATAGAGCTTCGGTTTCCGGCCGTAGACCCGGTGCGCTTTATGCCCTTCCGCGTCAGCTAGCTAGCGTCGTGTAGCGCGTAAAAAAGAATATTATGGAAACGCGTAAAGAGTTTTCACCGGTGAATAGCGAGAGAGAGAAGGAGAGATGCGTGTTTAGGAGATTTAATGAACATAGTAAACGACGGCTGCGCGGAAAAGCCGCTAGAAGCGTCCTCCGTCATAACGCTGTAAGGTGAGCTTGGCTTCTTTGCGGTCTCGCAGCGTGATCAAAAAGTTTCGCACTCGCCGTAAAATAATTATATTGCAGCTGCACGAGAGCGGAAAAAATTAGGTCGAAATCCGATGAAAGTCTATAAGCGGTAAACATATTTTCAAATGCAAACTATAATCGCTTTTGGAACAAAAACGATATTTTTTAATATTGGCATTGTCACTGCAAACAGGTGATTGCGCAGGAGCGTTTAATTTTTATCTCGTCAACTTTACGTTAATTTGCGAAAAATTCGAAGACTTCAATTTTTCGTATTTTCGAGGGACACATATAAATATATAAAAAAAGCTAGATTGCCAAAGTAGGTGTATACCAAACTCTCGGCATACGAGGTTTCCTAGCGCCAGTCATGCCCCGCAAATTCTCCGACAGCGTGAGCTGACAGGAATCCGACAGCTCGAGGTTTCGTGTATTCCGTCTGCACTTGAGGCACTCGCACAATGAGTTTGCACACCGAGAGAATGAAGAAGGCAGACAGCTAGACAGACAGTGAAAACGGCTTTCGGCCTCGTGCGGAAAATAAATGTCGAATCCCTCCGATCGCTCCGGCGCGGGCGTCCCCAATTTTCCCGGCGTCTCCATATAATGAGAAAAACGGGACGATCGCAGTTTAACGACGTTACTGATAAGATATGTCTCATTTTCGTCAAATTATTCTATATTTACGCGTAAGAGCTGCATACGAGGCAGAGATGTGTACCGTTATTCCCTTAAAACGCGTCGTGCGGCAACAGCTACTTTGTAATCGCGCCACCGGGGGATTCCTAGTTACGCGTGGTGGATTTACAATACATCCACTGGGGTATAAATTCCAAACTCCCCGTGCATATTTAGATTCGCGGAAGTCACCTAAATCAACCGCTGCCTGCTACACTGTCGCTCGGCATTGTAGATGCTCAAATAGTTATGGATCGTAGCATGTTTGATGATAAATTTTCTTATGGCTAGATAAATATTGTCTAAGATATTTATACAGGATTTGATTTATACAGGAATCAAGATATTCTGGAAAGGCATAAAAATGACATAAACTTAAATGCACAAATATTTATTTGATAAAAATTATGCAGCTACGTACGTACAAACTTATTCAATTTTTCTATAAATTTATGGTGATCATATTAATATTTTATTAATATTAATTATTATAATATAAATATTCTATTAAAAACTTAAACATCACTTTATTTATATCTAAGAAAGAAAGATACAGAACTATATAAAAACGTTTAATGCGTGAATAATCTTTTTTCGGGAATAGAAAATAGAATATAGGATGGCTGTGTTGTAGATAAATGCCTTTCGAAATACTTTCTACAGTTTCGCTTAAACGCGCTCTATGTTTCAACGCGGTGTAATGCATTATCGAGTTACCGAATAGTACACGGATGCGCCTTAGTCAGAGGTGAAGTAGCAAGGCTCCTGATAAAGAGCTTTTAATCGTGACCCGGATCGAACGTCTGAGACTTATAGCATTCCGGTACGGCGTCGCCACGGTATTCTTCGAGCGGTCTCCGTTGATCCTATGTAAGAGATCGTCCGAGGGAGACGTCCGCTGAGGTTCTCCTCTTAATGAAAAGTCGATCGTCCGAGACTAAAAAGTCGCAGTGGCGGCGCAGCGTCGCGTTCAAGCCACCGTACTGGCGACCCTTTCCAGCTGGCACAGCGGCGTACACCGTTTCATGATCGACCCGGTAATAGAGGCGCGAGGCTCTCGCGAGTTGCGAGCACGGTGCATCCGACGATGGTAGTCGGATGCGCCGATGCCGGATGACTATGCAGGACTCATTAATATGTATAAACGCGTTAGACGAGACACTTTGCAAAATGTAAACGCGCCTTTGTACATACACACACAGTCGTCGAAGAGCTCGCAGGATAGTCGCGTTATGAAATGCATGGACGATTGGAAAGTGAACAATATCGGAAGCTATACCGATGCATTCCGCGACGCGGACGACGCGGTCAAATCGTCGGATTATCCGGCAGTACGGTTGCGGCCGAACCATTGTGATATACACTGCTATCTGAGTTCACCGCGAACATTATAGATTGCGATGGTGCAAAGTAATAGTGGAAGAATGTACCCCGGGAGGACAAGACCGTCCAATTAGTGGTTCGTCCACCGTCGCGATGTGTCATAGAAAATTTTTCTTTCACGTTAGCTACCGATAAACGTCGCAATACGTCGAAAAGTAAATATCGCGACACACCAGAGTAATTAAAATTCGATTCACCGGATTACCGAGAGATTCAAGATTAACGACCATTTCACGCTCGAGATGCACTCGATAAAATAAAATGCTTGCTTTCCGTTTAGTTAGATAGAATAGGCGTGTTTCCACGCTGCTTTTTAACTGCAAATATATAACATCGAGGGAGACACTTATTTGGGTCAGGAAAAATGTCGCGCATTGTTAGTAACGATGTTTCATAATTACTAGGATTACGGTTCTCTTAACGAAGAGGAAAGACACAATACGACTCTTTCTCTAATTACGAGGCATTACGGCCCATTATATTAACTTGCTACTATCAAATTCTTAACGTCTCAGACTCATTACGGCGCTTTCGGCGCTCTCAGCTTATTAAATATATTTTATTTTAACGAGAATTCCCCAACTTTTGTATTCGTAATTGGAATTTTTTAGAGTTTATACGCAATATAATCGTAAAGAGAGAAGATCAAAAGCTGCCGCATAAATGAACTAAATCAAGGATAATTAATTACAAGTATGTGAAATATATGTAGTTAATAAAATAATAAATCTCGTTAAGAACTTCGCAAAAAAAAAGGAAAGGCTTTTTAAATTCTGAATATTGCACGAGAATGGAGACTCGACTACGTCACCAGCCAGAAAGCAAGCGATATACCGCGTAGCGATATATCGCCGCAATTAAGTTCTGAATCATCGGATTATCGCCTCGGATAGAGGGGCTTTTAAGCCTCTCCGGAGGCGTCGATCGAGACTTCTCCGTCGAGGAAGCACACGAGACCCCAGAACTGCCGTTGCACTTTTTGCCCCCAGCCGTTTATCCTGTCTTCATCCTTCTTAACGATCTTCTTAACAAATTTAATTAAGCCTCGACGGCGAGCAGCTTCTTTACGCTGCACGGACTTAACCCTTCGCGAAATTAGATTCGCGCGCGGTTTTCATGCCGGGATTCATGCGCGCAATCGGGATACCGCCACCTCCACACAGCTAATACACTCAAAGAGAGTATTTTAATACTATACATTGGGAGAGAGGTACCATACGGTTCTACCTCAAAATTAAGAAATCTTAACGAAGAGAAAGTTATAAAATTAAGTAGCTGACGTATGGGCTCGAGATTGATACTCGTAATTGAAATGCGAAAGACCGTGTATCGAACATTTTAGGATAATCGTTATATGCGGCCGTAGCGGAAACCGATTATTCTAATTGCTCTCGTCAGCAAAATAATATTCAGTCTCGCGCGCGCGCTTGTACTTCTAACAATTGCTAGCTCGCGAGAGTTAGGGTGCCAAGCACGTTTCATTCGAGGGGGCGGGGAAGAGAGCGATAATGAGTCATGTAAAATATGAGAGTACGCACGAGAATATTAATCGTTGGAAAATTAATAATCTGCGGCGAAGTTGTAACTTCGTTCCAGCTCAACGTTCTTTGTACATAATTAGAAGCAGCGCGGGCTCTCATCAGCGGTTATTATCAAGAGACAGGATGGCTACTGCTGCGAGCTCTATTGCTGTCAGCCTTCTTCTCATTATGGCCCGTGAAACTTGTTTATAGGCGCGCCGTTGTACCACTCTATTACGTATACGTGTTTCATATACGGGCCAGCAATGTTCATCTCCACCGCACTAGCAATCTTGACGCTCATCGCAATAACGTAGATATCGATCACGAAAGTTCTCGTATTCCGCGTATATATTCAATCGAAATTTCAATTTCTGACACTAACAAACGAGATATGAAATTGAAATTTCTGTCATAATGCGATACATACTCGTATTTTCACGCCATAATCCGGCAACGCGGAAATGTATAGATGCGTCCTCGAAGGATCACGTCGAAGGGATAATAGATTTCTTTCCATTTTACTTCGCAACGTCGCGGATGATTTTTCTGATTACCGAACGCGACAATGAATTTTTTCCGTTTATTTCATATGCATTGCGTAGACCGTGCGTTTAATTATTGCGCGCGAAATCAGCGCGAGACTCGCTTTCAGCGCTTTTCAACGAGTGAATTATTTCTTCAAGAGTAATTTTTAATGCGAGAGCTATTCGTCTCCGGGGAAACGAGAGCGAGTACTACCGTTGCTGCGTTTGCGCGTAACTCTTGCGTGCTGCTCCGCGCGTCTTTTTTTTGCTGGAACGAAAAAAAGATTCGCTCTATCATGTGGACCGCGAGAGGTTCATTATTGCGTAAAACCCGACCGAGTGACTTCGTCTCGCGGTGGACAGTTCTGACCGATCGCGTGAAATTTTGACCGATGTCGCAAAAAACGAGAGCTACGCGGGCAACGTTCCAGCCTCGAGAGCCGAAATATCGTCGCGCCGCGCCGTATCGACGCGCAAATAAAATCGGACGTAAAAAAAAAAGAACCGACCCCGCCTTCGCGCGGTATCACCGCAATTTCATTTCGCGAAACATCGATGGAAAAGACATTATGCGGTTTTGCTCTCGTTGTGTCGTCGAACGTGTTTGCCGAGCGACCGCGCGCCGTCGATGTTGACGTGCGCTATGTCATCAAGCCATTAAAAGGAAGGTATAGTCGATCCTCTAACGAAATAACAAGGGCGTTCCGTTGAACCGCTTGTCAAAAACTGTAAAATCTTTCGTGACAACGCGGAGGTAAAAACGCGATATGAATTTATCGTGAAACATTCCTCCGCGGTCGTCGACTTGTCGGCTAGTTAGACACGGTAGTGGCAGCGAGTTAAACTCGACGCGATCGAGGCGCAATTGTCACCGGCCGAAATGCGATACTCCGCGATATCGAAATCTACATGCGATTGAATTTGGCGGCTGGTTTGCTTGTATTTCGCTCGTGGCGAAACAATTTATTGGATTCTTTCTCTGCCTATACATACGTCCTGGTCCTTTATACGTAAGGTTTCTACCCATATACGCGCGTACAAGGTATTTATATATCGGAGTGAGATATTGTGAGACTCGGGTTCGACACCAGCATGAGAAAAACAAGAAGCGTTGTTTGCACATCCTATCTTATACATCGATATTATTATCAGTTTTATAATTAGCATTTTTAATGGAAAACTTTTTTTAACCGACTTCAAAAAAAGGAGGTTCTATATTCGGCGTGTATGTATGTATGTCCACGATTTTCTCTAAAACTACTGTGGACGGATTTAAATGCGGTTTTTTCACTGTCCTATAGAGCAATCCTCCACGAAGGTTTTAGTACATAAAATATCGCGCTAGAATATCAGGGTACGGAGCAGTAAGAAAATATGCGATAATAATTATTTATATTAATTTAATGAAGCACTAAAAAAGTATAAAATACAAAATTTTTCTTTGTATATATTTTTAAATAATATAGAAACAGTTTTATAAGACAGTTTTATAAGGTTGTCATTTTGGACGAAGAAATGTTGCTTTGTGACGTTATCGATTTCGATGCTATAAAAATATATATTATCCTATTCTTAACTCTTATCTCACCCTTAACCGCGCTTAACGTCGTCGCTGCCTTCTTTTATTAAACCTTAACTGATATGTGGCGATCTCACAGATCACCGCCCTTGTTCTATCCCTTCATTTTCCTTGCCCTTTAGCCTAGAACCTGTTCTTTTACCTTCATTCTCACTTCCTCTTAATGTAAACGTTTTTTTTTTCTTAATATTTCTATCTTGCAAGTAACTACGACGATCTGAGAGATCGCGGTATCAGTTAAATGTTAAAGGAAAAAATAAAGGCATATATGTCGACTAAATGTTAATTTATCCTTTACAGAAATTTAATAAGTGATTATTTGGCTAGTAATTAATTACTTATTTTGAGTATTAAAAGCACTCTTTTTAATGCACTTACAATATTAAATTTCTGTAAAGGATATTCTTTGCAAATGTGTGTGCGAATGTTCGCAATATTAAATGAAAGATGATATATTAAAACTTAATTAAGATTAAATGTAGATAAATGCTCAGGAATAATACTCAATATCACGGATTAAAAATTGAGATTTCTATTTGCGCGGTATCACGTGCGTTGACCGCAAAATTCGCCACGTCGTGATGATTAGAATCTTTTCCTGGATGCAATACCCTTCGCCATGTCATTGGAGTCGTGCCATCTCTCTCGCCAAGAAATAAGAAAGATCATGAAGTAATAAGAGTTCGCGGACACGCGCGCAAATGTTACATCTGCGCGCGGTGAATCCTCCTCTTTTCTTAATGCCTCGCGAGGGAATATATTTTAGCGTACTTATATACGCGAGACTCGACTTTTTTCTCAACGTGTCACGGCGCGTCTAATTTCTCCGCAAGGACGGGAGAGAAGAGGGAAGTCTGACAGGAGTATCTCGTAGCACGTGCGGCCCGTTAACGACGACGACGAGGCGACCGGCACCAAACAGAAAGCCTATTAATAGAAGTAAAGCGCCAGGGGCAAACGAACCTTCAATCTGCCGGCTTCGAGTTTGATCAGGCAGTAATCCGTCTTGCCAGCAGCCAATAGCAGCATAGCATCGGCGAGATGAGTTCGGAACCGGAAACTGATGTCAGTAGCACCCTTGGCCTCTTGAACCGGAAGATGGATGTAGCTCGCCCCGTAAAACGACACTGCAAGTTTAACAAATTTAATGCGTTTAGGTACAAAGTGGAAGACCGATGATACGCGTTATTATACAGCGGACAGTTTTGTGCCGGTGAGCGCGGGAAAGAGAGGCGGAAAAAGAGGGATAGGAAAATGCGCTATTAACGTTGCGAAATTCTTCATTTTAATTTACGTAACGTAAATGTGTTCTCTCTCTCTCTCTCTCTCTCTTGTTCTCTTTCTCGACGATCCCAGCCCGGTCCTGGAAATTATACAGTTTTCTCATAAGCGACGTAGGTAGTGTCGGTTGATTTGCATTTTGCATTTCACTGACTAATGTAGTAATAATTAAAATATAAATTTACGAAAAAAATATAACCGTCAAACATCGCGAACGGTTCCATTTTTACGTGAAACAAGGAGCCGAGGTGAATACGTTATTGCAGTGCGCAGGACCTCATTTTTCTTCGGTGCCGAGGAAGAGAAATTAAGTGTCACTCGGGGAAGTTTTATTTCGTTCATCTGTTTCTTCGATAACTTTTGAATTGCGCGCTGAAGTGGCTTTCTTCAGGAAATTTCATATATTTATCGTACCACGCCCCGTAAGCAGCGGTAAATAAGTAAATAAGCTGCGACGACTACGAAGATAAACAACAAACTAGTACGATTTTGCAAATCTTATAAGGTTTGCGACAGTCTTCTAAACTCCATTCATTTATTCCCAAAGACAAATATTAGTTTTTCAACTATATCCAATTTCCGTGACGTAATAAGAGAAGGATTAATTAGAGTCTAAGTATGGTTTTAAATGATAATTTATAGTAATTTTAAGTTATATCACCAAGATAAAAAGTAAAAATGCACAAAATGGACTTAACTTCTAACTGACCTACACGATTTCCACAAGTTGGAAATCTATTATATCTGCATCACTTGGAAAATTATTTCATTTCCGCATAAATTAACGTAATGCATTATCATTCGCAACATAAGTGTAATATATTATTCTGCACGACGGTAAATTTTTTTCCACGACATTAATAGACGTAATAAAAGTTTTATTTCCGCGTGAAATCGTTTTCCTGCATTCACATCAACTGTCGTTCACATATGTCAAAATAGTCATCGTGTCGAAACAAAAGAACGATATTTCCAAATAAACGCGCTCTTGGATAGTTCAAAGCTTTTTTTTTATTTATTGGTATGTTTAAACCGCGGGGCAGAGATGAAAAATGTCACTTTAGATTGACATGTTTAGTAACCGGATAGCGAATGAAAATGGAT